>NW_026619984.1:0-6247 GCF_000801105.2 Raphanus sativus | reverse complement strand
CGCGACCCCACACGATAGGCCTGGAACTCGCAGGAACGTCTTTCCGGACAAAATCCTAGCGAGATATCTCCTGTCAAGAAAGGCAACTCAGAAAAACCCTCTGCAACTACGCAAAACGCCGTAGTGTTCAATAAAATCGAAAACTTAGTCGTGACCTTCCGTCACAGGAAGAGCACTAAATCGAGCTCGTGATTTTCCCTCCAAACACAAAGGACAACGATAAAATCTTTCCAACCCCGTGAAATTTTTCTTTTTACCGGAGTTGGAGAAATCTCAGCGCATAAGGATTCGACCAAGAAGATTCTCCGAAAACGTTTCAGAAAAGTAAAACTCGCTCCCCCAATAACTGCGGAAAATTCCTAGGTTACTCGCAGAAAGTTAACTCAAAAACAAGGTCGGTCGCTAGAGCGACCGGCACCGAGAAAAGTTCGGTCGCTATAGCGAGCCAAGCTGGTCGCTATAGCGACCCAGCCCCAAGAGAAGTTCTCCTCTGCGTTCTTTTTTGAATCCTCTTCGAAACGCTTTCGTTCGTCTCAGTCGTGTTCCGTTGAGATTTTACAACGAAAACAAGTTTGGACTCGTCTTGCTACCTTCCACTCACATAGCGACCGAGATGACATCGACACTCGCTATAGGACCTGTCAGTCCTCAAAGGAGTCCTCCTTTGATTCCTCTTAGAAAGGCTTTCGTTTCGTCTCAATCGGAGTTTCCGTTGAAATTTTACGACGAAAACAAGTTGGACTCGTCTTGGCTCCCTTCCACTCGCTATAGCGACTGAGACACATCTCACTCGCTATAGCGACCTGTCAGGCCTCAAAGGAGTCCTCCTTTGTGCTCTCCTTTGATTCCTCTTCGAAACGCTTTTCGTTTCGTCTCAATCGGAGTTTTCCGTTGAGATTTTACGACGAAAACAAGTTGGACTCGTCTGCTCCCTTCCACTCGCATAGCGACTGAGACACATTCTCACTTGCTATAGCGACCTGTCAGGCCTCAAAGGAGTCTTGCTTTGTGCTCTCCTTTGATTCCTCTTCGAAACGCTTTTCGTTCGTCTCAATCGGAGTTTCCGTTGAGATTTACGAAGAAAACAAGTGAAACTCGTCTCGGCTTGCTGTCACTCGCTGACGCCGGGCGCCAGACCGACGTCACGGTCCAAGGCGCCGGTCTGCAGGTCGAAAGCGAGTGGCGGCCGATTCCCTTGTGAAACCATCCGACACTAGTTCAATTCACATACCTGCATCCTCGCTCGAAGCCACGTAGTGCAAATTCTTAAAATCGTGATCTAAAACCCTCATTCATTCGGTGAGAACGATCGGAAAAGTTACGGAAAACGTGGAAGTTCCAGATAACGAATGTATTGCAATTCATCGTATAAAACGATTACGATTATTCTAGAACTCCCAATCATCTTAACTATACGAGGAATAGGAATTCATTCGAAGACCGATACCAATTACCGTACTTCTTCCAAACAACTCTTGCAAGCAACTCCCGTGGTGAATGTGGTTTGTCTCGACTCTGTCCCGACCAGCCCCCATCCTTCTCAACCAGTTTCGAAAAAATGGGGTGATTTCTATAATATCAAGCTCGACCATATTTTACGAAACATCATTCATAAAGCAAACAATATCATATCTGGAACATAACCAGTTCGCTCACAGCCTGACGAACTGAGAGCCTCACTCGAGTGACGCCTTGTCCATTGATCCGTCTTTCCAAAACGCCCCTCTTTGTCTGCTTCTCCTCCTTTGGTTCAACGATTCGTAAAATTCTTTCGATGCATAAAACACAATGTGATTTTAACCAGATTCTGCCACGTTAGTCGAAAACATCTATTCATAACGTTTGATAGACTTTTTCAACAATATACAAAGCGTACCTGGTCAATTTGGTAAAACCAGAGATACGAAGAAACGAGGACGAACTTGGACATTGATATCCCTTCCTCATTCCGATATTCTCGTCAGAATTCATCAGAAACCAATTCATATGAAATTCGGTAACTGACTTTTCGAAGTCCTTTGACGTTGAATCGAAAGTGGCCATTCCTAAACGCATAATAAACTTCTGATAAAGTCAGAAGAAAAGAGGAGAAGAAGAAGGAAGAAGGGCAATCTCGAATCATCAATAGACTAAGGAACGTCCGACTAAAATTCCGTCAAGGTTTTAATTTTTTAGTAGGAAAAGAACGAAAACGTCTTGAAAACTGCCGTAGAATTTAAGGAACTTAGAACCTAGGTGGATAGTCTAGCAAGCTAAGTCTTAGGCAAATTTTCCAGTCTTGTTCCATTGTTCCTTGACTTCCAGGCAGAACATGCAAACCGATCTAGTCTCTCGAAAAACCGAGAAACGATCGCCACGCATTCTAAGGCACACTCGTCCTGCTTCCTAAAAAAGAAAAACCTTCGAAAGAACGGTTAACCCGTTTTCTTTCGTAAAATAAATAACGAATCCAACGAATATCAGTCGTAGATAATTTTTGCTCCATAAGTTGTTGATTCCTGCTTTTACTACCCTCGGCTACGTCCAAGCAGGAAATGACCCTGCAACCGAATCCGCACATATTCTACGACGATCCTTTACCAACAACTTCCCTGGCTATACGGCTGCACCTAGCCTCCATGCCAATCCAAAACTACTGAGCGACCACCGCTCCAACCGCTTAAACGGCTAACGGCTAATCGACAATCCACGATTTGTCGTGAAACGCCAAGTGACTATTATGCAAGCAGTTTGTCGTATAACCAGAATCGGAAATCATACGATGAATTCTTCGTAACGAAACTCAGTCGTAACAACCATATGGTTAACGGAAGATGTAAACTTATCATCAATAGATTAAGTTCTATACGCCCATAAAACGCGGCATAAAAAGAAACACTCGTAACAAAGCTCCTAGAGCTATACGAGTATTCTTAAAAATTCAAAAACAAGTTCCGGAAGGCAACACTTCACGAAACACAGTGAAGTTAGACGCTTCTCCCTGGTAAAATTACACGACCCTTCGGTCCAAACCCTCAAAACAATTCGCAACTACTAAACGGCTATGACAACGGATCCAGTATCCACAAAATGATTATCACATTCAGACACATGTCTCTCATCGCTTACACCTAAAAACGCTTGCTAAAAGAAGCATACGGACAAAGCGACAAAATCAAAATCCGAAATGACTACTCGGATTCTACCATTTACACTTGACGAAAGTAATAAATCAAATCATAAGCCAAAGCCCATAATCCTCTTATGGCGTAAAGAAAAGTAAAGTCGCAGCACTGCGAGACGTCGCTTCGTGCTCGAATAAACATTTTTCGACCAAAATTCATACGCCTTCTAAACGGCATCATATCGTTGTTGCTGATCACAACAAAAGAACTCTAACGTCCTAAACAGACAAGCCACCTAAGGGTAGGCTCTCTTACATCCGACCAGGATACCATAGCGCGCTATACAAGAAAACCAAAATTTCGTTTGAGTGCTTCGTAAAGGAAGTAGCTCCGACTCGTACCCAGACAAATCATAATAAGCCGATAACACTTCGCGATTTTAAAACGGTACGAGTCAGGTTAAAATCGCAAACAGGCAAAACGAAAGCCGATTTGTCATCGCAAAGCCTCAGTCCGAAAGTAAACCTAGGTCTTGCCCTAAACCCAGCCTTGCTGGTACTTAACATCTCACAGACATAGTATCAACACCCGATACGAGATCCCAAAACTTGTCTCTTCACTTAAGTCTATCCGTTTCACGAACCTTCGCGTAAATCAGTAAACCACGAAAAATCTCGCTTTGTACAATCGATGGATACGGTGATCATCGGAGAGGCAGGAATGAGACGACAACTCACACCCTGTCCCTCTAACTTCGATAAACGGAAGTTCTCTCGATTTATAAAAACCACGATTTTATAGATTTGAGCAAAATATTTTTTACAGGCCAAACTTGGCCAAAATAAACAGCCTCCGAGGCTACTCTTGCGGCCGACAAAGGTCCAATACGAAATACCATCGACAGCAACATGCTCGAAATTCACTACACATAACTAGACAATAAAGTCTCACTGGAAAACAGGTCATAAGAATCTTAACTCCAAGACGAACTACGAATGGCTTGATCCCTTTGACAAAGGGTACGTAGGCAGCTTTCATCAGCGCAGCCCCAATCTTATAAGATTCCACTCTTCTAAGAATGAACGTACAACTTCAACAGGACATTTTCAACCGTTAATTCCGCCTAACTTGACTAACTTGTCTTATCGCCGCTAGAACCTCGCATCTACGATCCACGGTTCTAACGGGCTGGGGGGTTAACTGTTGGGTCAAAAACGGTCACAACGAAATTAACTTTCGAAAATATTCCTCGAAAAAGATAATTCTCGTAAAAATTGCTTAAACTAATTTTTACGATAAAATTCTTGAATAGATTTGTCCGCAGCGTCGAAACAAGCTCCAATGGTTCGTGTTGACGACGAAGTTAGTATCAAAACATTCAATATAAAATATACGTCTTAAGAATTTCTACGTTTTCAAGGAAAACTTATACGAAAAACTTATATGAAAAACTTGCGGGAAAAACTGCGGGAAATTTGTTTAAAAACAACGATTTCTTAAATCAACGATTTAAGAAAATCAACGATTTCTTAAATCAACGATTTCTTAAAACAACGATTTCTTAAAATCAACGATTTCTTAAATCTACGATTTCTTAAATCTACGATTTCTTAAAAATCGTCTCCTTGCAAAAGGTTCCGCGACTAAACAAAGTTCTCGTTAGAACACGATCATCGGAGATAACAAAAGATCGTTAAACCACGAGGATGCGGCTTGGCAATCGCGGAACAACCAAGGGGTCATACGAAGCTCGGTCGCTCGCTGAGGGAAACAAGCTCGTCGCTATAGCGACTGAGCTAGAGAACAAGCTCGGTCGCTATAGCGATGAGCTGGAGAACAAGTTCGGTCGCTATTGCGACCGACCCACCAGAACCTCTCGGCGAGGGCTTCGATTTGATATCTTGATCGTTTTCTGGGTCCTTACGGTCTGAGAACGGCCTCTTTGAATTCCAAGGCAGATTCCTTAAAATCTTGTTTAAGACAACGATTCTTTAAAACAACGATTTCTTAATCAACGATTTCAGAAATCAACGATTTTTTAAAACAACGATTTCTTAATCAACGACTTAAGAAAATCAACGATTTCTTTAATCAATGACTAGGAAAATCAACGATTTGAAAAATAATGATTTCTTAAATCAACAGAAACAATGTTAATAAAGGTCCAAACATACGCAACAAACATCCTAAGAGCACGTAAGCTTCGCATGGTTTCGGACGCTTGGACAACGGACTCAGTCCATGGCACAAACTCGATCGCTATGGCGATCGGGTCACGAATAAGAGCTCGGTTGCTATAGCGACCGAGCTGCGGACAAAGTTCGGTCGCTATAGCGATCGAGCGTTCGTATATCGATCATTCTCCGAAACGTCCGAAGTCTTCCGAAACGACGATACGACGTAAAACTATGCATTCTCGACTATCCGTATAGCCATTCTCCGCAACTCACGACTATCCGTTTCTTGATCTCTCGATCAAATGGAATCGTCCGTTCGGTTTACGATAAAACCGCAGAAACTTAACCTTATCGGAGAAATCGTAAAAACGTCTCAAATCAAAAATACGGCCCAAGGGGTCCTAAACTTGATTCGAGGCCCACTTACGATTTCTTAAAAACCCATAAACCTTATGACGGTTTATGCTTGGAGGATAAGCATCAGTTTCCGCGGATAAATGGAAACTTTCCGCAGATAATCATGAAGATCGGAAAAATGGAATATTCCCATTTTTCGACTATGACGGCTTAAGGGCAAAAGGGGGAAGCGTAAACCGACCTTGGAGGGAGTATATAAGGAGCTCAAGGGCGAGAGGCATAGAACATCACTTTTTCCAGAGCAACTTAGCACTTAGAGCAATTTAGGCAACTTTCCGTTTTTTTTTTTGAGCTGCGACTCAACTAGGTTTAGCCACCTTCGGGTATTAGAACTAGGAATCTCGCCGACAGCTCTCGTAGCCGAAGCACGCTGTCCTGTTGTTGTTACGCGCTCATACGCAGATTCGGAAAAAATCCTTCTTGCTCTCTTTTACGATTTTTATTTTTATTTTCCGTTATTATCGTGTTCTGATTGCTTGACGTGTGGTTTCTCAGAAATCCGGGACCTCTGGAAATTAGGGTTTTCCTACTTTCCTAAAATATACGAAA
>NW_026619983.1:0-6256 GCF_000801105.2 Raphanus sativus | reverse complement strand
GTTAATTGATATCACAAATGAGATGGTTTACAAGATAAAGGGAGATTACATGTCTAGGTTCAATGTATTAAGCTTAGACACCTTTTGACAGGCTGTCATTAGCTTCTTCCTTTGACCAACCTTATCCTTGCTACAGTGGGCGAGCTCCTTCCTTTCAGATGCTACAGTAGGTAAGTCTGATCCTTTGCAACACACAGATCACTCCCAAGATGCTTTTACCCAGCCATGGTAACTTCTAGAATTACTGTGGTACATTTTAAAGTTACCACAGTAAATTCTGAAGTTACTGTCTCAACCTCAATCCTCTTTTCCTCATCTCATTTATTCTTTCACATATCTTAACACTCCCCCTCAAGCTTGACCATGTGAAACAAGTCAAGCTTGGAAGAACCATGAGAGCTCCCTCATTAAAACCTCATTAAGGAAAACCCATTGGGACAAAACCTTAATGAGGAAAGAGTAGAGATCACATGATCAGGAGAGTGTATAGACTAGTGCTTAGGCGAAAGATCAATGAGCCCCAATCTGATATGAATGGACTCCATTGTCTTTTGCCTTGCTGCCTTTGTAAAGACATCTGCCAACTGATCCTCACTCCTAGTGTAACATGGCAGAATCACCCCAAGTATCATCATTTGCCTCACCTTGTGACAATCCACCTCAATGTGCTTGGTTCTTTCATGGAACACTGAGTTAGAGGCTATATGGATGGCTGCCTGATTATCACAGTGCATAACCATTGGAGTTGCTTGCTCAATCTCCAAATGCTTCAGAATCCCCTTGATCCATACTAGCTCGTTAGTGAGCTTGAGCATAGCTCTATACTCAGCCTCAGCACTAGAGCAAGACACCACCTTCTGCTTCTTGCTTTTCCAAGTAACCAAGTTACCACCAATGAATGTACAATAACCTGTGGTCGATTTCCTGTCTGCTCGGTCTCCAGCCCAATCTGCATCACAGTATCCTACCACCTCAGTACTCTTGTTACATCCCATCCAAACTCCAAGACCAGTCGTTCCATTCAGATACATCAAGATCCTTTCCACCATTCTCCAATGATGCTCCTTAGGAACTTGCATGTGCTGACTCACTTGATTCACCGCAAAGCACACATCAGGTCTTGTGATGGTAAGGTAGATCAGTTTCCCCACCAGCTTTCTGTATAACTTAGGATCATGAAATGGCTTGCTATCCTCAATCTCCCCCTCACGTGGAACCTTGTAACCATCCTCCATTGGCATCTTTGCTGTCTTTCCTCCATATGCATCAGCTCCTTTCAAGAGATCAATCACATACTTCCTTTGAGACAGAAACAACCCTTCTTTTGATCTGCATATCTCAATCCCAAGGAAGTATTTCATTTCTCCCAAGTCTTTAATCTCAAAGCTTGCTTTTAGATACTCCTTTGTAGCATTGATGCCTTCCTTATCACTCCCTGTGATGATGATATCATCAACATAGACAAGCAACACAATAATGCCGGATGGAGTGGTTAGGGTAAAGAGAGTGTGATCCAATTCTGACTTCCTGAATCCTCTCCCATTCAGTGTAGTGCTCAGCTTGTTGTACCACGCCCTTGGAGACTGCTTAAGACCATATATAGCTTTCCTTAACCTCAGTACATTGCCCTTCTTGACTAGATGCTCAAGACCTGGTGGTGGATGCATATATACCTCATCTTCCAACTCTCCTTGAAGAAATGCATTCTTCACATCCATTTGCCACAAATCCCACTCAAGGTTCACAGCTAGAGACAATACAATTCTGATAGTATGGAGTTTAGCCACAGGTGCAAAGGTTTCCACATAGTCCTCACCATATGTCTGAGTAAATCCTCTTGCCACCAGCCTAGACTTGCGCCTCTCTATTCTTCCATCAGGATAAAACTTGATTGTGAACACCCATTTACTAGTCACTGCCTTCTTCCCTTTAGGCAGCTCACTCTCATACCAGGTTTCATTCTTAATCATAGCTCCAGACTCATCAGCAACTGAATCTCTCCACTCTTTTATAGCAACAGCTTCCTCATAAGTCCTCGGAATATAACACTCATCCAAGCTCACTGTGAAGGCTACATGATCATCCGGAAACTCTGCAAAGGAACACACAGCTTGAGAGGGATGCTCCACAGCCTGGGCATTGTAGTACACCCTTGTGTTTACCCAGTTGGAAGGATCTCTCTTCACCCTAGTGCTTCTCCTTAATTCATGTACTTGTTCCTCTTCTTGTGGCTCTTGTTCCTCAGCTTGAACACCACTTTCATTTGATCCACCAGAATCTTCTTCCCAATCTCCACTAGACTATGTACCACTCTCATCTGAACCAGTAGAAGTAGACTCTCTTTGCCCATCTTCACTAGATTGAGCACCACTCTCTACTCCTTGTGTCGCCTCTTGATCATGTTGTTGACCTGAATCTCCTTGATTTTGAGATTCAGTTCCATTCCCCCTCTCATGATCAAGAGGAGGTGTTCTCACAGCTTCTCCAGGCTGATTGGAAGAATCTCTTCTTCCAGAGCTCTGATCCTGGGATAATCCTATCCCTAAACTCTCCAACATCACTCTCAGTGTTGTTGCTCTATCAGATGGAGCTTGAGACAAATCCTTCAGATTTTCCCACTCCTTTTCTTCATAATACCCTTTAGTTTCAACAAACTTCACTTCTCTAGACACCATCACTCTCCTTTCGTCAGGATCATAGCACTTGTATCCCTTTTGAGTGATGGAGTATCCAATAAACATGGCCTTTGTACTCCTGGCCTCCAGCTTGTTTCTCGTCTCTCCTGGTGTCATCACGTAACACACACACCCAAACACCCTTAGGTGATCAATAACCGGCTTGCTCTTATTCAACACTTCAAAAGGAGACAAGCCTCTCAATATCTTTGTTGGAACCCGGTTGATGAGATAACAAGCAGTTTGTACAGCATCTCCCCAAAACCTCTTTGGAACATTTGCATGAAACATCATCGACCTAGCAACCTCCATCAAGTGCCTGTTCTTCCTCTCAGCTACACCATTCTGCTGTGGTGTATAAGGACAGCTAGTTTGATGTATAATCCCATGCTTGGTTAGGTGACTCTTGAATGCATTACTAATGTATTCACCTCCATTATCAGACCTCAATATCTTCACAGATGCATTGTATTGATTAGATACATATGCTTGGAAGTTCATGAAGGCCTCCAACACCCTGTCCTTGGATGGAAGCAATGTCAACCAGGTATACTTGGACTTCTCATCAATGAAGGTCACAAAATACTTCTGACTGTCTCTAGACGAGCATGGTGCAGTCCACACATCCGAGTGTACCAGGTCAAAGCAATGCTCATAAGTTGTCTTTGATGTAGGAAACACTGTCCTACAATGCTTCCCTAATATGCATGCCTCACACTCCAAGTGATTAAATGACATATTAGGGAATATCAGCTCAATAGCACGGGCATGAGGATGACCCAATCTAGCATGCCAAGTAGTGCTGTCAGTCTTCTCAGTAGAACTACTCAAGCACCAAGATTCAACAGGCTTTGAGATCTTATCCAATTGGAGCTGGTATAGGTTATGCATGCTGTCTCCTTTCCCAATAACCTTTCCAGTCTTTAAATCTTGGAACTCAACATCATTTGGTCTGAATACTACTTGGCAGCTAAAATCAACTGTTGCTCTCCTCACAGATAGTAAGTTTGAAGCAAACTGAGGCATGTAGAAAGCATCCGAGTCTTTACCAAACAATTGAAGCTTTCCAACACCTTCTATTGGGATCTTAGTACCATTAGCTATCTCCACGCTTCCATTGGATCTCTTAATATCACTTAGCAAGCTCCTGTCACTAATCATGTGATGGCTTGCTCCAGAATCAATGAGAATTCGTTTGTTAGATGTGGATGCTTTGGCAGGAGCACCTAGACTCCGGGTCGTAGCCAAAGCATACACATACTTTACAAACTCATCCCATTCCTCCTTTGTAACTCTCTCATCTGCCCCTTTGTTCCCTAGCTTCCTCATGATCCCACTGTCCTCTAGAGATTCTCCCATATAGGCAGAGTAGTTGCATACTCCCACAACTCTCTTTCTACACCTTATCATGCTGCTAAACCCCTTAGCTAGCATTCTCCCTCTCCTCTTCTTCCGGAAGCTCTCACTCCTACTCCCAGTTAGTCTCCATGAGCTCTCACTCCTACTCATGGTTAACCAATCTCTCATCCTCTTGTGTGCTCTCTCCACCAGTGCACACATCCCTTCCACATCCGGAATTTGTTCTCCATTGAGAACCCTCTCTACTAGCCATCCATAAGATAACTCCATGCTCGCCAAAAGCCTTGATATCACCTCTTGCTTTGGTGTAGCATCCACATAAGTTCTCAACCCTTGTAGCTCATCCCACAAGTGTTGCAGCTCCATTACATGGTTATTGGCACCTCCTCTTCTTGATTTAACTCCATAGATCCCCTCCTTGACTTCATACACTCTCCTAAGATTGATCTTGTTCTCATAGACATCTTCAATCTTCTCAAGCAGTGTACTTTCTTCAAGACCAGGATGATCTCCACTGGTTTCTCTTACTGTCTGATCTCCCTCAGCAGCTATCTTCTCCTTTACACAGTTTCTCCCATCAGTGGCAATCTCCTTCAAAGACCCCACCTTTACTTGTTTACTCCACATCCCACAAGTCTCCAATACTGTCTTCACCAAGAAAGACACACCACGCTTCTCTCTCCCTTTCTTCTCTTCATTCTCTGATGTCTCTGATCTAGGCTGCTCCCTTTCCCTGTTATGATCGTTTTTCATCATCAACAACAATCAATAACAATCACCAAACCATCAAGAACACACCAATCACAGATATTGATGCAAACCTGATCAGCTATGCAACCTTGGACGAGCTAAGACCAGCTGATGACACTGAGGACAAGCTGAAACCAGCTAAGGAGAATGATGTTGAGCTGAAACCAGCTAAGGAGACTGATGTTGAGCTGAAACCAGCTAAGGAGACTGATGTTGAGCTGAAACCAGCTGAAGTTACTAAAGATGAGCTGAACCAGCTGAGTGACATTACTTTGGAGCTGAGTGAGCTAAGTGACACTAAGCTGGAGCTGGATGAGCTAAGTGACACTAAGCTGGAGCTGGATGAGCTAAGAAAAGTTCATAAAATGTTCAATATGGGTCTGTTTCTTGCCAAATTCGACCAGCCCATTCCTCAGTCCATTTCAAGACTTTCTCATCAAGAAATATCAAAGAAAGAAGTCCTGGTCGTGCCTTGGAAAGAGAGATTCAAAGAAACACTTAATTCTGGTCAAGTCTTGCCTAGTTCTTTGTTTCAGTCAAGTCTTTGCTTCATAGTTTCAAAGTCTTGTTTTTAGCATTTTTATTTTCGAAAATCTACACATTGTAACCTATAAAAAGGCCTAAGTTGCCAAGAATAAGATTCATTCACTTTTTCAATAAAAATCTTTCCTTTGTTTTTGTGAATCCTTTGTTCAGTTTCTGAACACTGTTTGCCTAGGAGTTGATTCTCTGCACGGCTTATTGCCTTAGATCATTGTTTGTGGGCGTGATACTCACGATCTCTGGCGCATCTACACAAGTGTTTGATCTCTTCCATCGATCTCACACTGAAGAACCACCAACCATCTCTACCTTCATCCGCAAACCATCTCCATCTATCAATCTATCCAAGTAATCATTCATCTATCAAGGAGACAATACCATCCTTGATCCATTCCGCAAAACCACAACCCAAATCACCCTCAGATCCATCAAAAAGGGATTCAAAACCAACAAGGGTTTCATTAGATATCAACACTCAAAGAATCAAGCTTTCTCCACACTTCTTCAATCACACTCGCCAGGCTTTACAATAAGCTAGATCACTTTCCAGATTAGATCAAACATCTAAAGAAACCCTCTTGAAGCTCATCCTCCAAAAGAAACACCAACAGACCCAAACCCAGATTTTTAAAGATCTAGCTCACCAAATACTCAAGAACACTCAAGAACACTCAAGAACACTCAAGAACACTCAAGAACAATTTTCCAGAAACAATGAATCACTCCCTTTTAAATGAACCTGGCTCTGATACCATGATATTTTTGTAGTTTAAGAGTGATTAATTATAGTCTGATGATTGAAATGAAGATTAAGAGATTAAGAACAAGAGAGAGACTAGAGATAGAGGTTCAAACTCGTTAATTGATATCACAAATGAGATGGTTTACAAGATAAAGGGAGATTACATGTCTAGGTTCAATGTATTAAG
>NW_026619982.1:0-6256 GCF_000801105.2 Raphanus sativus | reverse complement strand
ACGGTCTTCTCTCCACCATTCCTTAAGAGGATCATGTGACTTATACTATTTAAAATGTATCCTCTTTGTCTCCTTGCTTCCAACGCTCACAACTCTCTCTATGATGATCAATGTCTGACCTTGACTCCTAAGACAACGCCAAGCTTGATTATTTATAGCTTGGGAGTCAAGTAGTGTACGGACAGACTTGATAAGCAAGTAAGCTCGGATATGTTCTTCTTTCATTGATTCAGATCCTCTCTTATCTCATTAGTTGTCTTTTGTCAATACTCCCCCTCAAGCTAACCATACAGCATGGTTGAGCTTGGAAACCATGAAAACATCCCTCATTAAAACCTTTGTGTGGAAAAACCCAATGGGATAAAAACACACAAAGGAAAGAGTAGATGTTTCATGGCTTAAGGGGATCATGATCTAGGCAAGTCTATGAGCCCCAATCTTGGATGAATGACTCACAACTTTGGTTGCTTGCTCCTTTGGTGAAGATATCAGCTAGCTGGTCTTCACTTCTAGTGTAGCAAGGTAAGATGATCTTCTGCTCCACTGCTTGTCTAACCTTGTGACAATCCACTTCAATATGCTTTGTCCTCTCATGGAACACTGAGTTTGAAGCTATGTGAATGGCTGCCTGGTTATCACAGTGCATGGTGATTGGTGTTGTTGTCTCAATGCCCAAGTCTCTCAGCAGGTTCTTGATCCAAGAGCTCACTGGTCAGCTTCCTCATGGCTCTATATTCTGCCTCAGCACTTGAACATGATACCACCTTCTGCTTTCTTGCTCTTCCAAGTAACCAGATTGCCTCCTATGAAGGTGCAATAGCCAGTAGTAGACCTCCTGTCCACTCTATCACCAGCCCAATCTGCATCACAATACCCTACAATCTCTGTGCTCTTGTTGCAACCATCCAAACACCTTGACCAGGAGCCTCCCTTAGGTATCTCAAGATCCTCTCCAACATTGTTCCAATGGTGAACCTTGGTGGTGCTTGCTTATGCTGGCTCACTTTGGTTGACCGCAAAGCAAATGTCTGGTCTTGTGATGCTGAGATTAGATCAGCTTGCCCACCCATTCTTCTATAGAGTTTGAAGTCTCCAAATGGTGTATCTTCAAACTCCCCCTCACGCAATATCTTGTAACCCTCTTCAAGTGGTGTCTTGGCCACTCTTCCACCAAGCTCTCCTGCCTTCATTTAAAAGATCAAGTGTGTACTTCCTTTGGCATAAGAAAAGCCCCCTCTTTAGAGCGGCATATTTTCCTATCCCAAGGAAGTACTTAAAGCTCTCCCAAATCTTTAATATCAAATGAGGATTTAAAGAAAGCTTTAGTTAAAATTACCTTCTCTGTGTTGCTCCAGTGATGATAATATCATCAAACATAGATGAGGATTACAACAATGCCTTGCTTGCTGGTGTAGTGTGAAGAGAGTATGGTCAGATTCTGATTTCACAAAACCCTCTTCCATTAAAGGGTTGATGCTAAGCTTGTGATACCAGGCTCTTGGTGATTGCTTCAATCATAGATATTGCCTTCTCTCAATCTACATACATTTCCCGGTTTGACCATGTCTTCCTATTCCTGGTGGTGGGTCTCATTTAGACTTCAATTTCTAATTCTCCTTGAAGAAATGCATTCTTGACATCCATTGCCAGAGATCCCATTACAAGTTAACAGCCAAGGAGAGAACACTCTTATGGTGTGAAGCTTAGCCACTGGTGCAAATGTATCCAAATAGTCTTCTCCATAGACTTGAGTGTACCCTCTTGCAACCAGCCTTGTCTTCTTCCTTTCTGGTTGTCCATTTGCTTTGTACTTGATAGTGAAGAGTAGGCGACTTGTTACTGCCTTCTTGCCTTTTGGAAGTTGAGTTTCAAACCATGTATCATTCTTGATCATAGCTTCCTATCTTCATCCCACTGATTCTCTCCACTCATCCAGTGCCATTTGCTTCCTCATAGGTCTTTGGTATGTAAGCTTCATCTAGGTGGGTGATAAACCGCCACATGTTCTTCTGGAAAGTATGCCAAGGAGCAGACTGCTTGAGTAGGATGAGCCACTGCATTAGAGTTGAAGTACACTCTAGTGCTGGTCCAGTTTGATGGATCCTTCCTCACCCTAGTACTTCTTCTCAATGGTTGAATCTGCTCTTCTACCACTAATTTCTTCCTGACCTTGATCACCATCAGTTTCTGCTCCATCCTCTGATCATGTATTGATGCTGAATCATTTGCTGGTGTTGATTCATGCTCACTGCCTCCCTCAGGATCAAGATGGACTGGCTCCACAACTGGTACTGGTTCTGATTCGTCATCATGCTCAGCAGCTGGTGTAGATGCTGATGGTGCTGGTACTGGCGCCACACTACTTTGAGTAGACTGATTCCCAAACTTCTCATAATGGTTCTCAGGTTGTTTGCTCTATCAGATGGTCCTTGTGAGAGATCCCTAAGGTTTTCCCAGCTCTTCTCATCATAGTACCCATTTGATTCCACAAACTTGACATCCCTTGAGACCATAACTCTTCTTGAATCTGTAATATAGCACTTGTACCCTTTTCTGTGTGTGAGTATAGCCTATGAACATCCCCTTGACACTCTTGGCTTCCAGCTTATTTCTCTGTTCTCCTGGTGTCAAGACATAGCACACACAACCAAACACACGCAAGTGATCTAATGGAGGTGTGATCTTGTTAATACCTGAAAGGGAGAGACATCTTTGAGAACTTTGGTGGGAATCCTGTTGATCAGATAGCAAGCTGTGATCACAGCATCTCCCCAAACCTCTTTGGAAATTTGTATGAAACATCATGCTCCTTGCAACCTCCATAAGATGTCTATTCTTCCTCTCAGCAACTCCATTTTGTTGTGGTGTGTATGGGCAGCTTGTTTGATGAATGATGCCATGCTTTGCTAGGTGTGTGTTTAAAAGGCATTGCTAGTTATACTCCCCACCATTATCAGACCTAAATATTTTGATCTTGGAATTGAAATGGTTAGTTACATAGTTTTGGAAGTTAATAAAAGCTTCTAAAACTCTATCTTTGCTTTTAATCAGTGTGAGCAAGTGTATTTTGATTTCTCATCTATGAATGTCACAAAAATATTTATGATTTTCTCTAGATGCACAAGGGGCAGTCCACACATCAGAATGCACTAGATCAAAACAATTTTCATAGACAGTCATAGATTGAGGAAATACAGATTTGCAATGTTTGCCAAGAATACAAGCCTCACAAGATTCATTCTGAAAAGATAAATTAGGTAACAACAAGCTTAAAGCTCTAGAGTGAGGATGGCCTAATCTAGCATGCCATAACACATTACTAGCTAAAACAGAATTAAAATCAGTAGATAAATCTGATAGATTGGTATCTTCAAGCAAGTAAAGCTCTCCCTTGCTCACATCTTTTCCCAGCATCTTACTGGTCTTAATATCCTGAAAACAAACATCATTAGGACTGAAAATAACATTGCAATTCAAGTCATTAGTTGCTCTTTTAACAGATAAAAGATTTGATGTGAATGCAGGCATATAAAAGCTTGAGATTCTTTATTAAACAAGTTCAGATTTCCTACTCCCTCAATTGGAATTTTATCACCATTTGCAATCATAACTGGTGCTAGTGCTGGTTTAATATCACTGATAAGTCTAGCATCCCTAATCATATGATGAGAAGCTCCTGAATCAATGATTAAAGGTCTAGCAGTGTGATATGCATTTTGTATGGAAGTTAAGGCATGAATACTTTGGTTACCAGAGTTTGCATTGAGGGCTTTGATCAAGGCCTCAATGTCTGACTTCCTGATGAATGCATCATCATGAGATGGCTGAGACATGGCGTGAGAGGTGGAGCCACCAGTATGTGCTGTAGAGACCAAGGCTCTCCCATCATCTCCTATGCGCATGGAGTTTGATGCTGGATGCTCTGGGCTCTTGCTTCATGTGCTCTGGCCTGGCTGTACTTGTTAGCTGAGGCAGGCCTGAGATGGGGATGGAGAATCCAGCAGTTGGTTTTGGAGTGTCCACTCTTCTGCAATGCTCACATGACACTGCCTTATCTCCTCCTCCTCTTGGTTTGTAGTAAGCCTTGTTAGCTGATGTACTTTCCATCTTCTCAGCTTTGTGTGCCATAGATAACTCTCCTTTTCCACCACCAAAGAGTCCATCTGAGCCTATCTCCTTTTGTAGTTGAGCACACACTTCAATCATAGCTTGGAAGCTCCTTGTCTCTTAGTATGTTGCCTAACCACATCACTGAAGCTTGGACTGAGTGTGAGAAGTAGTCCAAAGACTTTGTCTTGCTCACGCCTGGTCTCAAGTACTTCAGGGTCATTGGTGCTGGTCTTAGCATCTCTAGCTCAGACCATAGCTGACTGTACTTCCCAAGGTGCTTGGTGAAGTCCCCTTCTTCTTGCTGTAAGTTGTTGATGGCTCTCTTCACTTCATAGATTTCTGGTGAGGTTTGAAGTGTTGCCATAAACCCTTTGCAAAGTGTCCCACAACTGTTTTGGAGTTTGTGCAGTGACAGTAAGTGTCCATAAGTGGACCATCAAGAGAGCTATGCAAGATAGACAGCACCATGAGATCTTCCTGAGCCCATTTGCCTTCATCTACCACTACAATCTCCTTGCCATCTTCTCCTTGGGTGATTTGCTTTGGAGCTGAGCTTGAAGTCACATGCTGCCAAAGTCCTCTTCCTCCAAGGGCTGTCATGGTCATCCTAGACCATGCAATGTAGTTTCCTGGTCCTTTGAGTGTGACTGGAATCTTCACATGGTGGTAGCTCTCCATCTTCTATGATAGGCGCCAAACTAGATTTGAATTTTCAAGTCTGGTTTTGAGATAGATCAACTCTGTAACTAAGAGAACTCAAGTTTGAAAACAAGATAAACTCTCAAAGAAATAGAAATAGGGACAGAGAAGAGTGAGCACAACCAAAAAGATTCAAGAACACTCAAGAACACTGATTTACTGGATAAAAGAAACTGGAGAGTAAAGAAAGAATTAAAACAGAGAATCAATAGAGAAAGAGTAATCAGAGTGATGTTGCGGAAGAAAGAAAGGTAATCAGAGCTTAGAGCTCTGATACCATGTTAGAATATGAGAAACAGAGTATGAACCAGAGTAAAGAACAGAGTAAAGAGTGAGAGAGAGAGAGATGGTTGGCGAATGAGAGAGATTGAAAGGAGAACTCTTTCCCTTAATTATTACTGTGTGACATATACAATGTTATATAGGCAAGTAGCCTGATACAAGAATACTATAAACAATTAGAAATACTAAACAATGAAAAGAATAAAGAATGGGCAGCTCTGGTCATAGAAAGCGACCTGACCTCAACGGTCTTCTCTCCACCATTCCTTAAGAGGATCATGTGACTTATACTATTTAAAATGTATCCTCTTTGTCTCCTTGCTTCCAACGGTCACAACTCTCTTCTATGATGATCAATGTCTTGACTTGACTCCTAAGACACGGCCAAGCTTGATTATTTATAGCTTGGGAGTCAAGTAGTTACGGACAGACTTGATAAGCAAGTAAGCTCGGATCTGTTCTTCTTTCATTGATTTCAGATCCTCTCTTATCTCATTAGTTGTCTTTGTCAATACATATGTCCGAACAGGCTAATCTGGAATCATCTGGATAGAAAGTGGGATATCTTCTTACTCACAACTCCTATGAGATTTATTCAACTTCCTGGTTATTCTCCCACAGATTAGTGGTTCCAAATAAAGCTTCTTAGATCGTGGTTCATCCTGGTTTGATAAGAATCATGAAGATATTGCCATATGTCCGAACAGGCTAATCTGGAATCATCTGGATAGAAAGTGGGATATCTTCTTACTCACAACTCCTATGAGATTTAATTCAACTTCCTGGTTATTCTCCACTGATTAGTGGTTCCAAATAAAGCTTCTTAGATCGTGGTTCATCCTGGTTTGATAGGAATCATGAAGATATTGCCATATGTCCGAACAGGCCAATCTGGAAATCATCTGGATAGAAAGTGGGATATCTTCGTACTCACAACTCCTATAGATTTATTCAACTTCCTGGTTATTCTCCGCTGATTAGTGGTTCCAAATAAAGCTTCTTAGATCGTGGTTCTCCTGGTTTGATAAGAATCATGAAGATAATGGCATATGTCCGAACAGGCAAATCTAGAATCATCTTGATAGAAGGTGGGATATCTTCCTTACTCACAACTCCTATGAGATTTATTCAACTTCCTGGTTATTCTCACTGATTAGTGGTTCCA
>NW_026619981.1:0-6261 GCF_000801105.2 Raphanus sativus | reverse complement strand
TAACAAAAATGGGCCTTGTTCAACGGATATTCACTGTCCATATTGTTTATATCTTGTGACAATATTTATATTAATGTTTGACACTTTTCCAAATTTATAAGATTTTGTATGCAAACAATCTATATTTCATCGATTCGTATTAATTATATGACAGATCTTAAATCAATTACCAATCTACAGTATTAATTGATTTACTATGCAATTAATATATTTGTCATCATTTTTAAACTATGTATACCAAATATAAATATTTCCTGATTGTTTAACAAAATAGTAAAGCGGTGTATACCATAGAAAAAAAACTCTAACTTTGCAGAATTGTCAACATACATGTATAGAAAAAGGTCTTGTAAGACCGTGAATTAAAAAATTGAGATAGATTTCAGATAGAGAACTAATAATGTAATGATGCTCTATAGACGGGAGATGCAAGAGAAGACCCTCAAAGATTGTATAATTCTTATTTTGACTTTCAAAAATTCAATTATTGAAATATACATGGAATACGAATAATAGAAAACTGTTAAGAGGAAGAGGCAGAAAAGCAAAGAATGGTACGTCTAACTACTTGTGACGTAATTTAGAATATTGTATAGAGTTTCGAACGCTTTAAATATCTATATAGTGGGGGGTATTTGTTAGTAAAGAACTTCAAAGGAATCAAATGGATATATACAATGGTGACAAAATAGAGGGTTTCGTTATAATAAAAATTTCCAAAACACAATAGATAAAAAACAAAAGAGAAAATGAAAATGATAAAACACTAAAACCAAAACTCAAACATATAAGAAGAACATCTGGAAAGAAAAAAAAACGCCTCTAAAAACGCCTCTAAAAACATATCTTCCAAAGATCTCTCATTTAACCACTTTTATCAGTCTTTTCCTTCTTCACTCGAGTAGTACACGTAGTCCTTGTAACAGAACTCTGATCAAATGCTTCCTCCACATTTACAGTAGGCGTTCCTTTGTTTATTGCTGGAGTGAGATCAGTTCATTCTTCTTACTGAGATGACTCTAAAATACCATGAGGGAACCCTATGTAGATAACCAAATAAGTTTGATAATTAATATAAAAATAACATGTACACATGCGGGAGAAAGTAATTTAAACAAAATGAAAAACAAATTAACCTCTGGTGCATCGGAGAGAATAGAGTTGTCTCTGTATGAGTTAGACATGGTATCTGGAACAATTAAAAGTAGACACATTAAGCAAAACACAGTAAATGGTTATAACCAAAATAAACACGAACTCACTAAACAAAAGTTAATCAACATACCTTTGGGCTAAGCTTTGTATCGAACTCACTAATTATATCAAGGCTGGTGATAATCTTAGTGACTTTGTAAGTGTCATGCTTATAGAGAAAGTTTTCTCTTTCAATACCAACCTTGAACTAATAAGTATTTCCAACCAAATTCATAAGAGGAAGATGTATAGCATCCGCCATCCGGTTCCTCAATCTACACAACGATCTATAATCAAATGGCCTATAACAAAAAAAAAATTCTTATGAAAGAAAACTCCTATAAATTACAATACCTCATCAGCATTGGGTCCAGCCAATTCATTGCAAGGCTGATGAAGTCTAAATATACGACACAACAAAAGACATCTAAATATAATAAAATGTTTCGTAGAATGCAGAATACAAATTCATGTAGCAACTTAAAACAAAATGAAGTCTCATCAAGACTCTAAACCTAGGTTTCAAAGGGGGAAATTTTTTCAATTTCTTTTTCAAGGTTAGAAGTTTATGAACAGTAGAGAGTAGTGAAAAAAAAAAAACTATATGCCGTATACCACCTTATATACCATATAATTAGGACATATACAATTTATGAGGAAGACATGTGAGTTATTATTGAAATCGTTAAGAGCAAGCAAATAATATAACCTAGAGAATATAATATTTGATTTTTGAGGGAAAAGGAAATAAAAGATACTACCCGCTATAATATATGCTATAACTTCGATGATCAATTTATAGTTATATTCTCTTATAAATATTTAGATGAATGATTAGATATGTTTTCTATAAGCATGAAAAAATATGTGAACTTTAATTTCTAAACAGCTAAAAGGGATTTCATTGATCCATATAAGGTATACAATGATACATGGAAACAAATGTTAGAAGCTTCTCCAAGTAATCTTATTAACAACAAAAATATTTTAGATGTTGTATTATTTACAAAAATAAACGACATATATACTAACATATAAAGATGGGTCCATGAAATGTAACTGAGCACGAGTTGTCTTACGGAACTCATATGTGCTTTAACACCATCTATCTTATTAAAGCTGAAGTACAATTTCGGTGTGTTTGGATACTTGGATAAGAGTATTAAAAAAATTTGGTGTGTTTGGAAACATGGATTGTAGTCTTTTTAAGAAAATTAATTTTGTTTGGAAACAAAGATAATAGTATTAAACAGAAAAAATAATGGGCTTAAGTTATTAAGTCCATTATAAAAGAATGTTTTCAATATATATAAGAAAAATACAATACAAGCCCAATTTGAAATACCAACTCAAATTATGGTTTTTATATTTCATATTAAGTTTTTAAAATATAATATATGTAACTATTTATATGATAATACGTATAAAATACGATTAATTATATGATTATTTATATGATGGTACATATAAAATACGATTAATTATATGATGAAATTATACGATATATAATAATGACTAAGGATGGGTTTTCAAACATCCATACGGGTTTGGTTCTGATCGGTTTGTGTTTTAGGTTTTCGAGGTCAAAGATTTCAGTCTTATTAGAACGTTTCTAAATTTTTGTTTGAGTTTGATTCGGATCTTTGCGGGTTTGATTTGAGTTTGGATAACCTATTTAAATAATTTTTAAAGTTTTAAATCACTATATATTTTAAATTTCTCAAAATTTATAAATAAAGTAATATATTACCTATAAATTTAAATAACATATGTCAGAATACCTAAGCTTAACATATCAATTGGTTTGATTTAAAATTTTGGATACGAAATCAATAATTATTTTAAGTATTTTGGTGATTTGAGTATACTTTAACTATTTCAGATATTTGTTTTTGACTATCTATATATATTTTCAAGTATTTTAAACCAATTTAAAAGTATCATTCTTGATGTTTTATATACGTGAAATATAAAAATAATTAATATATAAGTATATAAATCTATTTTTAGATAAATTCAGGTACATGAATACTTCGGTTTGGATCCGATTCGATTCTCTAACTAACAAAATTTTGAATAATTCGAATATTTAATCAATTTATGTTCATGTTTGGTACTATATTTATGGATTGGTATCAGTTCTGTTCCTCAGATTCATTTTGCTAAACCCTAATAATTACATGAAAAACAAATATTATCATATTTTTTGAAATATACATCCGCGGAGGTGCAGAGATCAAAGTCTATAATCATTTATTTTAAAAACAAGCCAAATAAATATGTTGATTGAAGAGCGAATAAAACAAAACTAGAGAAATACATAGTTTATCAGAGACACTCTATGTATCGAATTTATTATAAAGAAAATTTTATTAAAATAAATAAATTCAGTAATTACAAACAAATAATATATTTCATAAAAGTGAAAAATAATACCCGCGCTTTCGAAGCGCGGGTCAAAATCTAGTTTTAAACTTATAAATACAGACAGATCTTTTGATTATATGACTAAGACAAACCCGAGTGAGTTTCAGCTGTGTTGTTTATGATAAAGAACATGATATTCAATACGAACTGAATAACTCTGGACAATTATATTTATAAAAACATAGACAAAGTATTGTTTACCATGACCACGACAAACCCGAGTGAGTTTCAGCTATGTGAAATCATAGTTGACAAACCTAAGGTTCATTACTAACTGAATAATAATGATAAATGACAATTTGATATGGTTCACTATTATAGGAATAACAACCTGACGGATGTTTCTTAAAAATGCATCTTAAATAGCAAACTGAAACATATTTTGCGACAGAGTGTCTGCAACGCACAATCTTTAGGAGGCCACATGAACATCCACAGAAAAGACAGGGAAACGCTGCGACAAGGGAACTTAAAAGAAGATGATCGTGAAGTCTCCACCAACAGATTGTGAAAACAGTGTTGTCCATTTGCAGCCATGGCCATGCTGGCTAACACCAAATGCTCCAAGGCGTTCTTGTGATCTCCTTTGGTCTCGCATATAAGTCCCATGAGCCTTTTATCCGCAGCCTCCGCGAGAGAAGCTGGTCAACCGTTTTTTGTATGTTTAGAGAGAGCCATTCAAAAAACGTTCTCAGCTTCCTCGAACCGTTGCGCTTGTACCAGAGCTTCCGCAAGTACCTGCACGTTTTACAGTCTCTTGGATCGTTGGCTCTCAAAAACTTTGTCTGGATTTTCAACCCTTCGGTGTAACAGGAGATCGAGTTCTCTAACATCCCCACCGTTGCATAAGTGTCGACTAACTGCATCATACCAACGAATTTGGTTAGAGTGTGCTCTTCGCGTTCTTAGAGAACTGGAATCTCAACTGAACGTTACCTTACAACAAATGCTCCAAGGCGGTCTCGCATATAAGTCCCATGAACTTTCTATCTGCAGCCTCCGCGAGGGAAGCTGGTCAATCGTTCTATGTATGTTTAGAGAGAGCTGACACCACAAACGTTCTCAGCTGAAACCACAAACGTTCTCACCACGAATTTCGAGATGAGTTTGGCCTTCGTAACTGGAGTTCGAGCCAATATAATGTTCTCACTAACTTTTGTCCTCCTCGTCTACGCTAAGTGCTGCCTCATCGATCTCGGGTCAAGAACCCGCGACAGAACACGGCAAGACTCGAAGGGAGAATACGATGAGTCGGGTCCATCCATCGTCCACAGGAAATACTTCTAAGTGTTTCTGGTTCGTGGTGGTGAATTTCGTACGATATTTATCCACATGCTGAGATGGGGATTCAAACCATAAGTTGGAAATGTAGTTGTTTCTAGACGTTTAACGTCAAAGCTATGCAAAACGAATGTACAAAGAAACAGTTCGACCATGAAAAAAAAAGGTTATGTTTCTTGTCATGGAAGCAAATAAAGAAACAATGCAAAGAATTAAATGATCCGTTTTTCTTAAAATTGCTCACAGAGTGACACGTGGAATGGAGCCTTCTCATGCATTCTCACCAAAATCGTTTAAGGAAAACCTTAAAAATGCTTCTCCTTTAATAAATAGGGGATGCTCCCTACATAAATAGAGGGGTTGTTCCTCAAAAAGGGAGAGAGAACAAATAAAAGAAAGAAAAGACACAAGAATTAGGTAAAAACTCATACACTAAAGGCTATCAGTTGAAAGAGAATTTGATCCCCCACCTCTTTCAGTTCAAAGCATATCAATAAATACTTTCAAACAGAAAGAAGCTATGCTGATCTAGTGACAAAACTCCTAACCTACCCATCACACACTTGGACATCAATGGATCTTCGGGAGCAAAAACCTTCATCCCCAGGGTCTAATGACCTTGTTCTTTCATGTGAGACCATGGTTCAAAACCATTCTACGCTTGAGACTGATTGTCAGTCTACTCCTGAAAGATGCCCCTCATTCCCTCAGCGAGTGGTTTCAATCCCTTACTCACCGACTACTCCACCTATATAAGCAATCATCCTCAACTACTGAAAGAATTATCCGCACAAGACAAACCGACAAAATCGTCTCTAACACTAACTATATAATATGTTTTGGTGTTACTTGAGGCAATATTCCTAATCGGGCGAATCTCCTAACTAGCAACTTTTTAGTTTTTGCTCACTAAACTAGCATTCATTAGTACTGGAGGTAAAAATATATAAAAGCAAATAAATATTAAAATGATTAAATCCAAAATATCTTTTTCAAAAATATCTTTTCGGAATATTATTTTCAACTTTTTAAAAAAATTTGGGGAAAACATTACTGATTAAATAACATCTTTCCTAAATATTTTGTCTTTTTGAATATTAAAAATAATTATATGAAATTATTGAATATATAACATTTTATGAGTTTTACTTATATGCATATTTATGTAAAATTATTGAATATATAACAGTTTTCTAAAATTTAAAAATATTTTTAAATATGTATAATATGTTTATAAATTTTAAGTATCAACTTTAAGAAGATCTTCCCGAAACTTTAGTTAAAAGCTGTACATATTCAAAAATATCTTAGTAAATATACATATAATTCAAATTTAGTAAGGTATACATAAATATATAT
>NW_026619980.1:0-6261 GCF_000801105.2 Raphanus sativus | reverse complement strand
CACTGATTAGTGGTTCCAAATAAAGCTTCTTAGATCGTGGTTCATCCTGGTTTGATAAGAATCATGAAGATAATATTGACATGAAGACATAAAAACAACAAGAGAAGAAGATTCATGCATTCCGGAGTCAATTCAAGTATGAGCAAACTTAGGGCACAAGTCTCTGTCCGTACAAGTCTTGGAGTTCAAGTTATGCTATCTAACCTAGAGTGACTTGGAAGGCAAGAAGAAGATGAGACAAACTCGCCAAGGAGTGAAGAAGACCGTTGGCGAGTTGGTAGAGAGGAGGCAAGTGGCTGGTTTGAATATATTAAAAGTCACATGTGCATCCAAAGGAGCAAGAGACCGTTTAGGAAGGGTCACTATCATCGACCAGACTCTGCTCCAATCTCATTAGAGTAATCTTATTCTCTTTGTCTTGATTTGTCTTTAAATATACATTGTATTGTTACCAAATGAATCAAGGAAATGTAAGTTTAGTGAAGAATAATGAAGAACAGGAGAGAGGAAGAGTGTTTGATTCAAAAATAAGAGAGAGAGAGAGAGTTTGTGTCGACAGGATAGAAAGAGTATGGAAGGAGTTTATTTCCTTAATCTGAATGTGATACAGGATACAAGAATATAAAGGCAAGAAGCCTTACTACATCAGTGAATAAAATAATCTAGCTAAGTACAGAGATGAATAAACTAATGTGGTCTGATCAAGGTGAGAGTGACTTGTCCTCAACGGCAGGAACATAAAAGGAACATGTGACATTGCTTATTATATTGATTCTTCTTGTTGCTTAATATCTTCCAACGGTCAGCTCTCCCTTGATGTCGGCCAGGATATATTTAAACTTGTCTTTGACCGCTAAGACAAGCTAGGTTGCAATCTGTTGCCTTGTGATCCAAGTGTTGTACGGACAACCTTGTTTTCCAAGTAAGCTCGGACCTGCTCTCACTTCTAGTGCCACCAGATCCTCTCTTCTTCTCAACACTCTTATCTTCTTATCTTCTTATATTCAATACTCCCCCTCAAGCTTAACCCAATGCAATGGTTAAGCTTGGACCCATGAATGACTCCCTCATTAAAAACCTTAGTATGCAAAACCCATTGGGACAAAAACATACTAAGGAAAAAGAGTAGAGACTTCATGGCTAAGGGTCTCATGACTGAGTGATATCAATGAGTCCAAGTCTGGAGTAAATGGACTCACAAACCTTAGTGCTTGCTGCTTTAGTGAAGATGTCTGCTAGCTGATCTTCACTCCTTGTGTAGCATGGTAGAATTACCCCTTGGATCACCATCTGTCTCACTTTGTGGCAGTCTACTTCAATGTGCTTGGTTCTTTCATGGAATACTGAGTTTGAGGCTATGTGTATTGCTGCTTGATTGTCACAGTGCATTGTGATAGGAGAAGTAATCTCGATGCCCAAGTCTTTGAGAAGTCCTTTGATCCATACTAGTTCATTTGTAAGTTTCCTCATGGCTCTGTATTCAGCTTCAGCACTTGAACATGAAACCACCTTTTGCTTCTTGCTTTTCCATGTGACCAGATTGCCTCCAATGAAGGTGCAATAGCCAGTAGTTGATTTCCTATCATTCCTGTCTCCTGCCCAGTCAGCATCACAATATCCAACTACTTCTGTGTTGCCATTGCATCCCATCCATACTCCCTGTCCCGGAGCTCCACTGAGATATCTAAGAATTCTTTCCACCATTTTCCAGTGATGAACCTTTGGCATTTGCATATGCTGGCTTACCTGGTTCACAGCAAAACAAATATCAGGTCTGGTAATGGTTAAGTAGATAAGCTTACCCACTAGTCTTCTGTATTGCTTTGGATCATCAAATGGTGTTGCATCATACTCCCCCTCACGCAAGATCTTGTATCCATCTTCAAGTGGGGTCTTGGCTGATTTTTCTCCAAGCATACCTGCTCCACTCAAAAGATCAAGTGTGTACTTTCTTTGGGATAAGAAGAGCCCTTCCTTAGACCGGCATACTTCTATTCCAAGAAAGTACTTTAGTTCACCTAAATCCTTAATATCAAAAACAGATTTTAGAAAAGACTTGGTAGTTTGTATACCTTCTTTGTCACTTCCTGTGATGATGATATCATCAACATACACAAGAATGACTACTATACCTTCTTGGCTGGTAAGAGTGAAGAGAGTGTGATCTGCCTCAGATCGATTGAACCCTTTCCCATTGAGAGTGGTGCTGAGCTTGTGGTACCAGGCTCTTGGAGATTGCTTTAGCCCATAGATTGCTTTCTTGAGCCTGAGTACATTGCCTGGTTTCACCATGTCTTCAAGACCAGGAGGAGGGAGCATGTATACTTCATCTTCTAGCTCTCCTTGAAGAAATGCATTCTTGACATCCATTTGCCATAAATCCCACTCCAAGTTAGTTGCAAGCGAGAGCACAATTCTGATAGTATGGAGTTTAGCTACTGGTGCAAAGGTGTCTAAGTAGTCTTCTCCATAGGTTTGAGTGAATCCCCTTGCCACCAGCCTAGTCTTCTTTCTCTCTGGTTTTCCATTAGCCAAGTACTTGATTGTGTAGAGCAGTTTACTTGTTACAGCTCTCTTGCCTTTGGGAAGTTTAGATTCAAACCATGTGCCATTCTTAATCATAGCACTGATCTCATCTTCTACTGAGGCTCTCCACTCATCATCGGCCATTGCTTCCTCAAAAGTCTTTGGAATCCACTCCTGCTCCAAGTTACTCATAAACACTTGGTGTTCTTTGGGATACTGAGCCAAAGAACACACAGCTCGCACTGGATGAGCTACTGCATTGGCATTGAAGTAGACTCTTGTATTCTTCCAGTGTTCTGGTCCATTTCTAATTCTGGTGCTTCTCCTTAATGGTTGCACCTGTTCTGGCTCAGTTTGCGGATCAGTCTCTTCTTGGTCCTGGTCAGGACTGTGTTGTTGCTCATCCCCTGCTTGTTCCTCTTCCCCATCTTGATCATGAGGTTCAAGACTTTGATGACTTGTTTCTGCTTGTACTGATTCACTGCCCCCTTCATGATCAAGATGAGGAGTTTCCAGAACCGGTACAGCTTGTGTAGATGCCCGTGTCTGACTCCCTTCTTGCCTTACTGGCTGGCTGATCCCAAGGCTTTCTAGGATAATCCTCAGGTTGGTAGCTCTGTCTGAGGGCGCTTGAGAGAGATCTTTCAGGTTATCCCAACTCTTCTCATCATAGTATCCCTTAGACTCCACAAATTTAACATCCCTTGAGACTAACACTCTCCTAGTGTCTGGTACATAGCATTTGTATCCCTTCTGGTTGGCTGAGTACCCAATGAAGATGGCCTTAATACTCTTGGCTTCCAATTTGTTTCTTTGTTCACCTGGAATTAATACAAAACAAGTGCATCCAAACACACGTAAGTGATCAATGGAGGGTCTGGTTTTGTTCAGTACCTCATATGGAGAGACATCATGAAGAACTCTTGTGGGAGTTCTGTTGATGAGATAGCAAGCTGTCACTACAGCATCACCCCAAAATCTCTTTGGGACACTTGTATGAAACATCATGCTTCTGGCCACTTCCATGAGGTGTCGATTCTTTCTCTCTGCCACTCCATTTTGTTGTGGTGTGTATGGACAGCTTGTTTGATGTATGATTCCATGTTTGGCTAGGTGAATTTTAAAAGCATTGC
This sequence comes from Raphanus sativus, assembly GCF_000801105.2. Classification (NCBI taxonomy): domain Eukaryota; kingdom Viridiplantae; phylum Streptophyta; class Magnoliopsida; order Brassicales; family Brassicaceae; genus Raphanus; species Raphanus sativus. Next base: position 2,602 of record NW_026619980.1, on the reverse strand, counting down.
TTGTGTACTCCCCACCATTATCTGACCTAAATATTTTGATCTTGGCATTAAAATGGTTAGTCACATAGCTTTGAAAGTTCATAAAAGCTTCTAAAACTCTATCTTTAGATTGAATTAAGGTCAGCCAAGTGTATTTAGATTTTTCATCAATAAAGGTGACAAAATATTTGTGGTTTTCCCTAGAGATACATGGAGCAGTCCAAACATCTGAGTGAACTAAATCAAAACAATGATCATAAATAGTACTCGATTTTGTGAAAACAGTCTTGCAATGTTTACCAAGGATACAAGCTTCACAGCTATCATTTTTAAAAGAAAGATTAGGCAACAACAGTCCTAAGGCCCTAGAATGAGGATGGCCTAATCTAGCATGCCATAAAACATCAGAAGTAACAACAGGTGCAGAAGTAAAAGCATAAGATAAATCAGAGCTCAGTTTGGTGTCTTCAAGCAAATATAAGTTTCCCTTGCTCACACCTTTCCCAAGCATCTTACTAGTCTCAATATCCTGAAAATAGACATCATTAGGACTGAAAATGACATTGCAATTAAGATCAGTAGTAGCCTTTTTCACAGATAGCAAATTAGAAGTAAATGAGGGCATATAGAAAGCTTTAGACTCTTTTTCAAACAATTTTAAATTTCCTATGCCTTCAATTGGTATCCTATCTCCATTAGCAATTACTACACTTCCTAAGGCAGGTTCAATATTGCTAATAAGATTAGAATCCTTTATCATGTGATGAGATGCTCCTGAGTCAACAATCAATGGTTTATCACACAGAGATGAATTAAGAAGATTATTCCTAGTGTTACCAGTGTTTGCATTGAGTGCCTTGATAAGGGCATCAATGTCTGATTTGCGGATGAATGCATCATCTTGAGTAGGCTGAGAGGAGGTTCCAACCGCATGAGCAGTAGAGATCATGGCTCTTCCTTCACTACTTGGGCGCATGGGTTGTGCAACTTGCTGGTCAGTGTATTGAACAGCCTCATTAGCTCTCCCCTGATTGAACCTTGATGGAGTAGTAGGCCTGAGATGTGGGTGAAGTATCCAGCACTGATTCTTCATATGGCCACTCTTCTTACAGTGCTCACAAGTAACCCGCCTGTTCTCTGGTTTGTAAGATGACTTGTTGGCTCCATATTCAGCTTTGTGCGCCATGTTCAAGTCACCTTTTCCCCCAAAGAGTCCCACAGAGCCTTGCTCCTTTTGGATCTGAGCACAAACATCATCAAGAGAGGGTAGCTTCTCTGCCCTTAGGATGTGCTTGATAAGGTCATTGTAGCTGGAGTTAAGTGTCAGCAAGAGAGCAAACACTTTATCCTGCTCACGCCTCTCCTCTAGAGCTATAGGGTCAGTAGTGCTTGGCCTCAACATCTCCAGCTCTGCCCAGAGTGCTCTGAACTTCCCAAAGTGGCGGTTGAAGTCCATGTCTTCCTGGCTCAAGTTGCTGATAGCTTTCTTCACTTGAAATACCCTACTGAGGTTGGAAACATTTCCATAGACCTTCTGTAGTGTATCCCATAGTTGCTTGGCTGTCTCACAGTAAGAGTATGCCTCCATTATGGGGACATCAAGGGAAGCTAGCAGGACAGAGAGCACCATGAGATCTTCTTGTTCCCACTTGTCTTCATCTGTCACCACCTCATTCTCCTTGCCATCCTTGCCATCTTCTCCTTGTGTGGTTTGTTTTGGTGCCTCACTTGAAGTGATATGGGACCATAAACCTCTTCCACCAAGGGCATTCTTAGTCATTCTTGACCAGAGAAGGTAGTTTAACCCCTTTAGGGTAACCGGAATCACCACTGTCTTGTTTTGCTCCATTTCGCAAAGCTAAGATCCAATGGGTAAAAGAGTGTTTCAAGAAATTTTAAGAAAGAGTAAGCTGAAGAAAGAGAGGTTAAGGGAATTCAGAGTAGATTTGCGGAAAAAGAAATAGGTTTAGGAGCTTGCAAGCTCTGATACCATGTAAGTTTAGTGAAGAATAATGAAGAACAGGAGAGAGGAAGAGTGTTTGATTCAAAAATAAGAGAGAGAGAGAGAGTTTGTGTCGACAGGATAGAAAGAGTATGGAAGGAGTTTATTTCCTTAATCTGAATGTGATACAGGATACAAGAATATAAAGGCAAGAAGCCTTACTACATCAGTGAATAAAATAATCTAGCTAAGTACAGAGATGAATAAACTAATGTGGTCTGATCAAGGTGAGAGTGACTTGTCCTCAACGGCAGGAACATAAAAGGAACATGTGACATTGCTTATTATATTGATTCTTCTTGTTGCTTAATATCTTCCAACGGTCAGCTCTCCCTTGATGTCGGCCAGGATATATTTAAACTTGTCTTTGACCGCTAAGACAAGCTAGGTTGCAATCTGTTGCCTTGTGATCCAAGTGTTGTACGGACAACCTTGTTTTCCAAGTAAGCTCGGACCTGCTCTCACTTCTAGTGCCACCAGATCCTCTCTTCTTCTCAACACTCTTATCTTCTTATCTTCTTATATTCAATATAAGAAGCTTTATTTGGAACCACTATTCAGTGGAGAATAACCAGGAAGTTAAATAAATCTCATAGGAGTTGTGAGGAAGAAGATATCCCA
>NW_026619979.1:0-6262 GCF_000801105.2 Raphanus sativus | reverse complement strand
ATTTGAACCGAAACTAGATAATATCCAAACTTGGTATCTAGAGAACCGTAACCAAACCTTATCCGAACGAAATATTTTGGATAATCGAATGTATTTAAATCATATTTATATACTTCAATATGTTAGCTATTTTTCGAATTAATATCTAAGATATAAGCTATTTTAAGTTGTTTAAAATATTTGAAATATAAAAAATAATCAAAGTTAACATTTAAAGTAGATAAACAATAATCAAAACATCAAAAATATTTAAAATATATATTTATTCTTCATCCAAATATTCAAGTTAAACTTATTTTTAATTTTTAATTTAGGTACTTTGGCTTTAGATTTAGATTTAGAGAAATTTAAAGATATATAAATTTTGAAAATTTAAAAATAGTTTAAACGGGTTATCAAATCCGCAAAGATCTGAATCAAACCGGAACCAAAGGTTATAAATACTCGAATAGAATTAGAATCTTTAAACTCAAAAAACTCAAATCCGAATAAATTTTAACCGAATTCGAGTGGATACCCAAATATCCACCTCTACCTTAGTCAATATAAAACGATCAAATATTACAAATATACTATTTAGTATAAATAAATAAAAACTAAAACTAAAAATTAATATCCGTGCGGTCGCACGGGTCAAGATCTAGTGTATTTTTATATTCACACTTGTAATAGTACTATTAATCTTGAATTACAAATTTCAAATATAAAACCCGCTTCAATATTTATTAAACTAAGATTAGTTTCTAAAACTTAGACAAATATTTTGACAGTAAAATTTTGGAATTGTACGATGAAGCATCATCATATCCTAGGGCATTTTCCATTAGTAACTTATATTGAAGAAGTCCTAGTAATGAAGTATGTAAGATGTAAATTATAAAATCAGTATGAAAATGCACTGTCCGGCAAAATCTGCATGTATCGAAAGGTACTTACGTTCAGCACGTACATATATTTTGTAATGCCTCACGATACAAAATCTCATAAACATATACCTTATGAACACATATGAGTTTTCATCTACCATATAGTCAATATGTTCGGGCTCGTTACTCAATGGTTGTGTTAGAAAGTTAAGAGTATCCGTTAAATCACCTGTGCGTTACTCACGACGCTTCTTCTCAAGTTCAAGATTAGTCTTTGTTATTTGGTGTCTTAATTGTGTCACTTTCTTTCTTTCGTCTTTTGTAATATTTTCTTCTGTTCCATTTCAAATTAAAGATATAAAGAATTAGCTATAGGCCCATTTTTTCTGATATGTAGCCATCCTTGTCCAAAGACAAACGTATAGAATGTTTTCTCCAGATCACAACTGATAATATCACTCATAAAAACTGACTTTTTCTCTACGAAAATATATATGGTCCTCCAAAGTATGATAGATATTGCAAAAGAGAAAAACCATAAATAAATAAAACAAAGTTGAAATCAAGAACTTCATAAAACACACCATATCCAGACAGATGGCATAATGATAATGTTTTCTATCTTTCTGCATTTTAAATAATGATTATACTACCCATTTATGTACCACATAGGACCCTCTTTCTCATTATCACTCAAACACCACAACATTAATAATAAGAACTCGACGACAAAATATATACTCCTATATAGTACCATAGAAAAAATAGTTTCCAGCAAAAAGAAAATGAAAGAAAATGCATTATGATCATGAAAATTACTAGTTAGTGTGACGACATGAAACAATGATCATTATTTCTTTTATTGTCAAAAATCATTATCATTTCACCAACAATAAGTATATCATGTTTAACTATATATGTTTGTATAGCCTTCGCTGATTCTAACTAGCTATTTCATCAAAACGCCTGCAGTAAGATCAGAACGTGACATCGAATCTTAAAAAGGAATATTTAACCACAAAGAAAAAAAGAAGAGGACATGAAACAATGATCATTATCATATGTGAAAAAAAACAATAATCATTATCACCTCACCAACAATTATTATATATCTATCAATTTAACTATGTTTGTAGCTTTTGCTGATTCTAATCGAATATTAGGTATTCATCAAATAATCTTCAGAATGTGACATCGAATCCTAAGAAACAATATTTAACAGCCATAAAGAAAAAAAAAGAAAACATCATTACTTTTATCAAATATTTGCATCCAAGTAATGTGTCCAAAATATTAGATTCGATCGGTAATGCATAACAGTTTTCATCTGATGCCTCAAAGAACTATTAGAGTATTCATAAGTCATTACGTTTTCAATTAATATAATACGAAACAAATCTGACATGCTGAGTTTACATCAATTAGCGATCTCTTCCAAGTAAGTCATGGCATCCATATATAAAACATGGTTAAGACTCGTATGTACAAATTCTACATTATACTGGTATTTGTATTCTATGAACACTCCAGAGTTGTGAGCGCAATGAGCACCGAAAATGTGAAAGGGAAAGAAAAAAGAAGACACAGATTGGTGACAAAGTTGTGTCCTGAGAAGATGTAAACATGTGAGCCCACATGGGATGTGTCTTTGACCATATTCCTTACCGACACCACATGCCACGTTCCCTCTTCATAGTAGCAACAACATTTTCATTTTATTTGTTTTCCATAGTTCACCCCATATGTTTATGCTTTGTTAAACTTCACCCCATTATTTTAATCTCCAAAGTCTCATCAGAATACTGCATACCTTTTCTTAGATGCTAATACTTTTTTTTAGTGTGAACACATTTTTGAGTTGATGCAATTATTGATTTAAAGGCTACTCGAATCAAACAAATGACTGGTAGCAAACAGTTTGAAATGCAAAAGAATTTGGAAATAAAACCGGTAAATTATAAGATAACGTAGTAAGTAATTAAAAAATTCATTCATTTGAATATTTATCATGGAAATATTTTTTAAAAAAAATTTGAGAACTGTTGTACATGGTGTTAAAGAGGATTTGATTGATTATGAACACTGGATACACAGACGAAGAACTAAAATGGGATTGGTTAATATGTATAAAGAGATTTGTTTCGTGTTACACAAACATCGACAAACTTGAGAAGCAAGAAACTGTGAAATGTACAAGCTGACTCTGTCTTTTTTGTTCGTGATCCTTTCTGGATTTATAATCCTATATATTCAAATTGATCAAAAACATAACGATCTGAAAACTAAACTTGCGTTCTCATGCGCTATTGTTAGCGTTATCACTGTGACCTCCATTGCTGTCTTTACCATTAACTTGAGCCCTAGGTCTCTGACCAAAAAAAAAGGAAGTTATATTACATTAAGATCAAGTTTTCAATAGGGTTTGTTACTGGTAACTAGTTCAGAAAGTGTACCCTATCTGCAGGATCAACACCGTTCCCGTTCAAGAGTTTGTGATTCTCTTCTTTGGTTCTGTCTTTTGAGCTCACCGGAAGCAACACCGTTGTCCGATCAGGCAACTCTGTGTTGAAAACAAAATACCATATCAGAATCTGAGAACTTCCTCTGCGAGTAAAATCTGAAAGCAAAAGGATCAGACCTGGTAGTTTCTTGTCGAGGAAGAACACAACCAAGTTCACTGTATACCAAGCAACCACAACATCGACTGTGTAATGTTTGCGTGACGCGATAATCAAGAGGCTTTGCAATATAGCTATGACCCAACCTAACAGCTTTATGAACCTAAAAGAACAAAGACATGAGATGACTTTCTGGTCATCGTTAGGACATTTATAGAGGAGGTTTGGTTGGTACCTTTTAGAACCGTACTTCTGGTAAGTGAGGACAAAGACTAGTGTGAATATCATATGAGACGAGAAAATCAAATCTCCACATCCGTATATCACACCACGAGGAACTGACAAGAACAGAGTATTATGACATAAGAAGAAGTGTGACATCAGAAAATGTGTTAGAGGGAAAAGAAAAATGTTTAAAACTCACAGTTGAGCAAGAGAACCTCAAGAACGCTATGTGGCCGTGGCAACCTGGCAAGCTCAGAACCCTGTAAGCAACACAAAAGACTCACCGGAATAAACACATATGCCACTTATATGTATAGTTTTAATCTAGTTTTACCTCTCGACAGTGATAGTTAGGACCAGGAAGCTGAGTGGAAAAGAACGTTATGACTCGGAGAAACTGACAAGCCTGTTAATGGAACAAAAGTTCAATAGGAACAAGCCCTGAATTCACATTTTTATGTAGCAAAGTGAAGATGGGCACTGCTTACAACTAAGAAGGCGAGAACCCTGCACCATATCAACACAGTGTATATCTTCTTGCTTTTTATGATGAAAGGATGGAAAGTCCACTGCAATTTTTTTTTTAAAAAGGCAAAACAAACCATTTCATATAACGACCTGTTTGTTGGGAAACAGAACCAGCCTTTGAGGAAACTCACCAGGACAAAGGAAAGAAAAACACAAGTGAAGACAGTTTCACTTATATAGCTTTTATCTTGACCAAGCTCCTAAAAAAACACACAGAGAGAGCTTGAATAAAAGAAGAAAAAAAAGGATCAACCAAGAAGCTGAGGATACTAGAGACAAACCGGAAGAACAGTGTATCCAAGATCTTGAAGTGTTGGTCCTGGCCTATGAATATAATGAACTCCCCTAGCAGCTAAGCCATGAATGTACTGCAAATAACAGATTGCATTTCACAGAAATGTGATGAAACTAAAGAAAACCAAGAGACAGAAAGGCATAAAGCTAAGTAGTGAATAATAATACACCACAAACAAACAAAACAAAACAAAAAGGGGTCTTTTCAAGTCTTATGCGTAAAGTTATTATTATACAGGTAGAACAAACCGTGATCATAACCATTTACTGTATCCTACGTTTCCAAGTGTCAGACTTAAAGCTAAAAGAAACCCAAAATAAAATATTTTTGCTCAAGATGGGAATCTGGCAAACAGTGTGATACGAGCCGACTGCGCTCGTGTAACTGGTGGTGCCGTGATTAGGTAAGAACAAAGAAGAACAGAGATAACTTGATCGCAAAGCTTCCTTTAACCCTAGTCTCTCTTGAGAATAAGGTTAATGCTGGAAGATAGTTCTTATTGATAATTAGATCTCTTTATATAGGGTTACACAAATCATAACCCTACGGATAATAGGAAAACTACTTAAAGTATCTTAAAAGGAAAAACACCAAAACTCTGTTCTTAATGCTTAAGGAAATATTACTTTTGAATCTTCTTTCTTTCGTATGTGATACCATAGCGTGTATCATTATTCCCCTCCTCGACAAGGAGCTTGTCCTCAAGCTCTATTTCTGGAAATGCTTCTGTCAATTTCTGGGCATCTTCCCAAGTAGCAGTCTCTGTTTCTTCATCAGTCCACTTCACCAGAACCTGACGAACTCCACCATGAGTACGGGCTCGAAGTAACTTCACTGGTTTCGCTGGTAACACTCGCCCTTGTAAAACCGGTGGTAGTACAGGACTTGTGACGGGTTTGTCTCCTTTGTGCGATTTCAGTAGTGAGATGTGGAAAACGTCATGGATTTGAGCACCCTCTGGTAGACGAAGACGGTAGGAAACTGTTCCCACACGAGCTAGAACTTCAAATGGTCCATAAAACTTTGGGGAAAGCTTTGTGAAAGCTTTCTTAGCAACAGTTAACTGTCTGTACGGATGTAATTTCAACCAAACCCATTCCCCTATGCCAAACTCGACTGAGCGATGATGCTTATCATAGGATGCTTTCATTCTGTTCTGAGCGTTTAGTAAACGTTCTCTTGCAGATGCTAAAAACTCATCTCTCTCTTCCAATGCAACATCAACAGCTTCCACTTTTGAACTTCCAGTAGTATAGTCTAAAAGTCGAGGTGGCTCTCTTCCATAAACCATTCTAAATGGCGTATCTTTTAGGCTAGTGTGGTAGGATGTGTTGTAGCAATACTCAATCCAAGGAAGCCATGTAAGCCATTTGCGTGGTTCATCCCCTGTGACACACCGCAGATACATCTCTAGAGTGCGATTGACGACCTCGGTCTGACCATCGGATTGTGGCCGATAGGCTGTTGTAAAACACAAGTTGGTACCCATAAGTCGAAAGAGTTCCCGCCAGAAAATTGATACGAGCCGACTGGGCCCATAACCGTGGCTCTGATACGCGCAGCGGAAGCGTGGTGGGCCCATAACCCACAGGTCCCAGGATCGAAACCTGGCTCTGATACCAAATTGATACGAGCCGACTGTGCTCGTGTAACTGGTGGTGCCGTGATTAGGTAAGAACAAAGAAGAACAGAGATAACTTGATCGCAAAGCTTCCTTTAACCCTAGTCTC
>NW_026619978.1:0-6264 GCF_000801105.2 Raphanus sativus | reverse complement strand
GATTCCAGATTAGCATGTTCGGACATATGCCATCATCTTCATGATTCTTATCAAACCAGGATGAACCACGATCTATGAAGCTTTACTTGGAACCACTAATCAGTGGAGAATAACCAGGAAGTTGAATAAATCTCATAGGAGTTGTGAGTAAGAAGATATCCCACTTTCTTATCCAAATGATTCTAGATTAGCCTGTTCGGACATATGGCAATTGTTGAGATGAGAGGCTTAAGTGAAGAGAAGATGAGACTAAGTAAGAAATGAGGTTTCTACACTATTTGGGAGTTTGGACAAATAGAGAATAGTGAATAGTGAATGCATACTATTCACTATTACAATAGTTACCACAGTGACAATGGTAACTAAGTGAGAAGAAGTATACTGATACAAAGACACCAAGTGGTGTAGAAGGTTAGGCTGCGCATCTATGGTTTAAATTACAAACCATATGACCGTTAAGGGAAGAAGGGAGAGGCGCGCATACAGGCTGTCATGGTCTGGAAAGTAAAAGGCATCTAGTCAAGATGCCAAAGCATGTGGTGCACCTGATTGGCTAAGCTTGGTGTGGCGCTTACCTTATCCTTGACTACACATGCTTACTACAGTTCCTGGTTGTCGAAACCCTTGTCTTAGTCTCTCTATATATTTTTAAACCTCTCATTAATAACAAGCTAAGAAAGTTATGTCTCTTTTCTCTCTAGTCTTGGTTACTATTTACTATTGAATCTAAGAACATTTCTTGATACTTTAGTCTCTTAATCTCTTTCAATCTTCTTTAATCTTCATTAACACTCAGATTATACAAAATAATATGGTATCAGAGCCAGGTTGAAAGAAATCTGAGTTCGTGTGGTCTCTTTGGTGATTCCTTGTGAAGATCCAAAGAGAAGTGTTCTTGAGGTTTGAAGATCTAGTCGGGTTCGAGCTCAAGTTTGTTTCTTTGTGGTGTGTGGAGTTTCTTTACACAAGTTTGGTTCGGGAAAGCTTTGTAGAAGGTTGTGGATTCAAGTCTGATTCGTGAGAAGCGGTTTCAAGATCTACAACACAAGTTCAAGTAAGATACAAGACACAAGGTTTCATCTTGCGACATGGAGAGTGGGATGAACAACAACAACATGAAGATTGCGGTTTGTTTCAAGGGAACAAACTATTTGGTGTGGTCTCGGATGGTGAGAACCACTGTTGGGTGTAAGGGACTTTGGAAGCATATCATACCAGGAGTAGCTCCAAAGCCAAAGCTTATTACACAAGGAGAAAATGGAGAAGAAGCTACGGATGAAGCCATGGAGAATTGGGAGCAAGAAGACATGCTGGTGATGTCGGTTCTACACGCATCACTCGATCCACCCATACTGGAAGCTTACAGCTATTGTGAGACAGCTAAGGAGTTGTGGGACACTCTCAAGAAGGTGTATGGCAATACATCAAACCTTAGCCGAGTGTTTGAGGTGAAGCATGCCATCAATCACTTGGTTCAAGAAGACATGGAGTTCACTAAGCACTTGGGAAGGTTTAGATCACTATGGTCTGAACTAGAGATGCTGAGGCCGAGCACAACTGATGCTGATGAGCTAAAGAAGAGAAGGGAGCAAGACAAAGTCTTTGGCTTACTACTTACATTGAACCCAGTCTACAATGGCTTGGTAATGAAGTTGTTAAGAGAAGATAACCTCCCGGATCTTGAAGAAGTGTGTGCTCGGATTCAAAAGGAACAAGGTTCCATAGGGCTGTTCAGCAAGAAGAATGAGCTATCATTGGCAAATCAAGCCACACAAGGAGAGCTAGGAGAAGCTGCTCAAGCAAACAAAGCTGCGCATGGAAAGTATGAGGAGAGGAAGTTCAATGGAAACTGTGATCACTGCAAGAAGCAAGGCCATAAGAAGAGTCAGTGTTGGATTCTCCATCCACACTTGAAGCCAGCCAAGTTCTTAAAGGATCGCGAGGCAAGAGAAAGGGCAAACATGTCTGATGGTTCAAGTGGTGGACCAAGTGCAGCAAGTACTAGCAAGAACCATGAGATGATGGAGGGGCGTGACAGTGGTGATGGCAAGTCTCTAGTGGCTTACTCGGGCACTCCTACCATCCGCAACAACCATGAGCAAGAGTACCTCAAGAAATCTGACCTTGATGCTCTCATAAAGATTTTCAAGGATCATGATAACTTTGGTAACACTCTTGAGTACTCTTTTGGTGCTAGGTTGATAGAATCTCCTATGGAGATCATGAGCATTGATAGGATGCATCCGAGTGTAAAAGAAATGCATAATCATCCTAGGTTTGCTAGTATTGCTAAGACTGATCATGCATTGAAACCATCTAGTATCCTTGCTCTTATTGCTAGTTCTCATGCTGCTAAGCCCTTGATAGTTGATTCTGGTGCATCTCATCATATGATTAGTGATACTAAGTTGATCAAGGACATTCTCCCATATAGTGGTCATGTGATGATAGCAAATGGTGATAGGATTCCTATTAAAGGAATAGGAAGTCTCAAGCTGTTTGATAAAGAGTCTAAAGCTCTTTATATGCCTGATTTCACTTCAAATTTATTATCTGTCAAGAGATGTGCTACTGATTTACAATGCAATGTGATCTTTAGCCCTGATGATGTGAAGTTTCAGGATATTAAAAGCAGCAAGTTGATTGGAAAAGGAGCAACCAAGGGTGATTTGTATTTGCTTGAAGATCTTGCTCCTGTTTCCAACTTTAGCTGCTCGTTTACCTCTTTTCCCACTCTAGTTTGAGTAAAAATGCATTGTGGCATTCTAGACTAGGACACCCTCATAATAAGGCTTTTAAACTGATGTTGCCAGGTGTTTCTTTTGAGAATAATGATTGTGAAGCTTGTATTTTGGGCAAGCATTGTAAAACTGTGTTTTCAAATTCATCTACTGTTTATGAGAACTGCTTTGATCTTATTCACTCTGATGTTTGGACCTCTCCTTGCTTGTCTAGAGATAATTATAGGTATTATGTCACTTTCATTGATGAAAAATCCAAATACACCTGGCTAACACTTATTCCAACCAAAGATAGGGTTCTTGATGCATTTAAAAATTTTCAAGCTTATGTAACTAACCAATATCATGCCAAGATAAAGATTTTCAAGTCTGATAATGGAGGAGAGTACACTAGCAATGCATTCAAGCAACATCTAGCACAGCATGGGATCTTGCATCAAACGAGTTGTCCATACACTCCACAGCAAAATGGAGTTGCTGAAAGGAAGAATAGACATCTCATGGAGGTAGCAAGAACAATGATGCTCTAGTCTAGAGTTCCTAAGAGGTTCTGGAGTGATGCTGTGACTACAGCTTGTTACTTGATCAACCGAACCCCTACTTTGGTGCTGCAAGGGAAAGCTCCTTTTGAGGTATTGAACAAGTACAAGCCCTCTTTGGAGCACATGAGAGTATTTGGTTGTCTTTGTTATGTGATGGTGCCCGGAGAGATGAGAAACAAACTTGAAGCTAGGAGTGTGAAGGCTATGTTTATTGGGTATTCCTCAAGTCAAAAGGGGTACAAGTGTTATGATTCTGACACAAGAAGAGTGTTAGTATCAAGAGAAGTCAAGTTCATAGAAGAAAGAGGTTACTATGAGGAGCAGAATCAGGAAGATTTGAAGGATCTTACCTCGGATAGAGCTTCTACATTGAGAACCATCTTGGATGGTCTTGGAATCAATATGACCCAGGATCAGAATATGGGATCAGCATCAAGAGAGCAAGGAGTGCCTGGTCCGAGTCAACATAGTCCCCACCTTGATCATGTGAGGGGGAATCAAACCAGAGAGAGTTCAGCAAGTGAAACCAGAGATAGCTCAAGCGGAGAGGAAAGCTCTGGTTCTCATGATCAAGGTGTGGAACCAAGTGATCAACATGGTGGAGCTGAAGAGAATCAGCTTGAAGAAAGTGGAGATGCACAAGAGAGTTCACCTCAGCATGGAGATATACAAGTACCATTGCAAGAGCAAGTTCCATTGCAAGAGCAGGAACCAGAACAAACCTTGAGAAGGAGCACACGAGTTAAGAGGGATGCTTCCAACTAGGTAAACACGAGAGTGTACTACAATGCCCAGGCTGTGGAGCATCCTTGCCAAGCTGTGTGTTCTTTTGCTCACTTCCCGGAAGAACATTGTGCATTTCAAGTAAGCTTGGATGAGAGCTATGTACCAAGAAGCTTTGAGGAAGCTATGCTGATGCAAGAATGGAGAGACTCAGTCAATGCCGAGGCTGATGCCATGATCAAGAATGACACATGGTATGAGAGTTCCTTACCTAAAGGGAAGAGAGCTGTATCAAGTAAATGGATCTTCACTATCAAGTATCTTCCAAATGGAAAGATAGACAGGCGCAAGACAAGATTGGTGGCAAGAGGATTTACTCAAACCTATGGAGAAGATTACATTGATACATTTGCTCCAGTGGCTAAACTACATACAATCCGAGTGGTTCTATCCTTGGCAGTGAATCTAGAGTGGGATCTATGGCAAATGGATGTAAAGAATGCCTTTCTACAAGGAGAACTTGAAGATGAAGTGTATATGTTGCCACCAACTGGTCTTGAGCATCTAGTAAAAAAGGGAAATGTTTTGAGATTGAAGAAAGCAATCTATGGTCTCAAGCAATCTCCTAGAGCTTGGTACCACAAGCTGAGCACAACCTTGAATGGTAGAGGTTTCAGGAAGTCAGAACTTGATCATACTCTTTTTACATTGGTCACACCCTCAGGTATCATTGTAATCCTTGTATATGTTGATGATATTATCATCACTGGTTCTGATAAAAAAGGTATCAAGGAAACTAAGGAGTATCTCAAGTCTGTCTTTGATATCAAAGACCTAGGAGAGATGAAATAATTCCTTGGTATTGAGTTGTGCAGAGCCAAGGAAGGGTTGTTTATCTCTCAAAGGAAATATACACTTGATCTTTTGAAAGATGCAGGTGCATATGGAGGCAAAGTGGCTAAGATGCCTATGGAGGATGGGTACAAGGTCCCACGTGAGGGGGATATTGTAGATAGCAAGCTCTTCCATGATCCAAAGCTTTATAGAAAGCTTGTTGGTAAGTTAATCTATTTAACCATCACTCGCCTGACATTTGTTTTGCTGTGAATCAGGTAAGCCAGCATATGCAAGCTCCAAAGGAACACCATTGGAGAATGGTAGAGAGGTTGCTGATGTACCTGAATGGGACTCAAGGTCTTGGTGTATGGATGGGTTGCAACAAGAGTACAGAAGTGGTGGGTTATTGTGATGCTGATTGGGCAGGAGATAGAGCTGATAGAAGATCAACCACTGGCTATTGCACTTTCATTGGTGGGAACTTGGTTACTTGGAAGAGTAAGAAGCAGAAGGTGGTCTCATGTTCTAGTGCTGAAGCCGAGTATAGAGCCATGCTGAAGCTAACCAATGAGCTTGTGTGGATCAAGGGGATTCTGAAGCACTTAGAGATCGATCAAGCTACACAAATGACTATGCACTGTGATAACCAAGCAGCTATCCACATTGCATCCAACTCAGTGTTCCATGAGAGGACCAAGCACATAGAAGTTGATTGCCACAAGGTCAGGCAGATGATTGTGCTTGGAGTGATCTTACCATGTTACACTAGAAGTGAAGATCAGTTGGCTGATGTGTTCACGAAGGCTGCGAGGCAGAAGTGATACGTCCTGGGTCGGGACAGGATCACTCAAACGGACTGAAGGATATGAACTCCCCAAAAGGGAGAACTGATGGGATGAACGGTGACACAAAGGGTTGCGGAAGGCCCAATGATACTACCAGAGGTGAACTCCGAAGAGAACTGATGGATTGAACGGTGACACAAAGGGTTGCGGAATGACCCAATGATACTACCAGAGGTGCTTGATTGTCGCCTGATATGACTCACAGGTCCGACAAGGAAGCAAACTCGATCTGTTGCCGGATGTGACGCACCGGTCCAACGAGAAAGAGAGAGTTACTTGGAGCTAACCACACCAAGAACAAGAAAAGTGAGATACCCTCTTAAGGTTCCAAAAATAAACACTCAAAACTTATTTTATTTCATTGATCAAATAAGCCTTTATATAATAGGCAAAGCATACAAAAGGTTGTAATACAAAAGACTAGTCAAACATAGAATTTAGCAATTTATAAAAATAAGGAAGACTTGACCAAAGACCAAAGACCAAAAATGTTAAATGTTTTGACTTGACCGAAATTGAATGATTGTGGTCGCATAAACTCTTCGGTTGGTCTCGTACTTCCGCATGGTCGACCGT
>NW_026619977.1:0-6268 GCF_000801105.2 Raphanus sativus | reverse complement strand
ACGTCTCTGTTGATCACGACCTTGGTCGGAAAATACGTTCTCCATCATATCTTCCTCATCGGATGAATCATGTGGAGCTTCATGTCGCTGTCGTTGATGCTGCAGATTGTGTTGCTGGTGTTGTTCTTGCGGATTGGCTCGACGAGCTTCGTGATGAATTTGTTGATCGCGTAACACCGTTTGAAGGGCGGTCGTTACAGTCGTCTGTAATGCTTCTTGAAGGCCGGTCGTAAACGCCTCAAGCATAAGACGAATTTCTTCCAACTGTTCATCTGAAAGTTTCCGTGGTGCCATGATCGAAAGGTTTAGCTTGAGAAATCTAAACGGTTGGCTCTGATACCAAACTGACGTAGCGGAAGCTACGATAACACGATGAATCCTATTTAGTCTGAGAATACCTAGGATCAAAGTCTTCTTGATTCGTTGAGAACTCTCGAGTTCTAACCGTAACAAGGAAATAAAGAGTTTCAAACCTCTCTTTATAAAAATATCAATATCAATAATCTGAATACAAACGTAAGTATAGACGGCTATATATAATAAAACCCAAAAACCCTAAATAATAAAGATAATTATCAAAACTAATTAATAAAATAAAAAATAAGATATTTGGAATATTCAAAATATCTATCTACATCAGTTGGCTCCACCAATAGGTTGAGTTGAATATATATGTCCAGATTTAGAAAGAACGAACAAAAAAAAGCGCTTCAAGGAGGGTTCGAACCTCCGACCTTGTGGTTAACAGCCACACGCTCTAACCAACTGAGCTACTGAAGCTTGATGATAAACGTTACTAGTAAACGTATATAACTCACAAATAAAACTCTTATGACTTGACTCTTGCAAATCTAGTGACAAAAGACAGAAAAAAAAAGAGTTACTCGTCAGAGATGATATCAAACCTACGCTTTCTCCTCTGTTGTCCTCTAAATTCTTCTCCTTCCCTTCGTTCTCTCAGACCCTTTTCTCAACGATCCTTGTCTTCGTCGTCTCAAACATAGAAGAACGAAGACATTAACGTTTCAAAGTTTTCGTCCTTTCGAGTTTAGTAAGAAAAGAGCTCAAAGGTTTGACAGAATCGATAAGACTAATAAAAATCTAACACGCAAACTCAATCCCAACACCATTGCTTACGCACAGGTTACATTTATAGACTTCTCAACAAAATCCTATTTTGTTGTGTAAAAATTCATATTTTCAAAAAAAATATCAAATTAGGTTCTGGGAACGGGAGTGGATACATTGTGTTCTGTACTACTCTTCTTTGACTAACAAAGATTCATTTCTAATGCTGGAGAGGTAAAATATATTATTTTTTTAGTTTACCACTTTTATCACCAGTGGAACATTTCATGACCAATAAAAAAAAGACTAATGGAACAAAACCAGCAGGGTACTATATCCGATCTCCATATGTAGAAAAAAGCAACACAAGTTTAACTGACAATTAAAAAGAAAACGCTCAGAGTATTATTTTAGAATAAAGAACAACACGACATAGGACCAATGGACCATGCACTCTTCTTCCTTCGTCTAGTTCACGCCATAAGAATTCTTCTAAGAATCATACAAGAGAGGCTCTTCTGAAGTTCTCTTCCCATTGGCGTCTTCCTTTTCTTGACGTGTGTTGAGTGGATCGACAAGGGAAGCCTTCTCATGAGAGACACTTGCTGCGGCCTCCTTCTCAGTCAACACATATGATAACACATGGGGGTCAACTTTTGATACCAAGATGTTAAAAATGTAACGATACAAGTTGTGACTAGGAGGGAGGCAAGGATGGTTACTTTGTGTTCATCACTTTCCAAGTGGAGCTTCCTATTAGCATCGTTGTAATATGGATACTCGAAATGTGTGCAAGTATTGTCAGGATAATTGTTAATGTCAAAAGGAATCACACTGAGAAGCAACTGCTAACCAAACCGAGATTCTTATCATACTATTGGTTAGCATAATGTAAATGATACAAAGCTGAGAGTAGGAGGAGGCATACCTCCTTTTTGTGTTGTCTACTCTTAAGATGGCTGATGAAAACATCAAAGCTCCAGAAATGAAACATGCATACTCGGCAAAAAAGGGCATTTCATACTCAAGTATCCTGCTCCGAATCTTAAGAGGGGTCTCCTCACAAGTCTCTATGGACCCATAAAAAAATAGATCAAAGTATTCTAAAAGTATTCTAAAAGTACGAATGAGAAGATGCATATTAATACTTGCATTTCTTTTGATTTGATGAGTATAAACATGGAGGATTTGCAAGTGCTTCCTAGGGGTTTACTAGTTAGTTTGTTCATTTTTTAAAAGTATAATAGGATGACGACAGTGTTGTTGTCTTGGGCTTGGAGGAGCATTTTTGAAAAATGTTTATGAAATTTGTATTAGTTTAACAAGTAACTTCACTTCAATAAGAGAAATTAATTAGCTAGCTACCACAGTTTCTGCCATAGCTACAATCTTTATAGGTCCCTGGAATCTTCTAAAAACCAAGAACATAACATAACCTCTTACCGAGAAGCTTATGTACTTCAATCTGCAATGAAACCGAGTGTGCTACACGCAATACACCTCATGTTTGCAACTAGCTGTGATATTGATTATTTAAATGTGCTGAGCTAAATTTAGGCTTGATTTGAGTTTAGCCGTCCAAAAATTCTGACTGAAATACAATCAGTTCAACGTTTATAATAGTCCATACTACGTCAAAATGGGAAACTTGAAAACCAAAAAAAAGTAGACAATTTCATCCACTGATGCCATCTTTCACAGAAATAATTGCGCTTTTTTGGGGAAGTATGTAGGAATGGTGAAGCAGTTTGAAACTAATACTATTAGTATAATAGTCTCTCTATTTCCCAAATAACTTTTTTACACATAATAAAATTAATAATATTCAATAATAAATGTATAAATTTAAAAATGTACTAATTTCTAATAACTGTGAATTAGTAGTTATTCAAAAAATTGTTGTAAATATATGCTGTATTTAAAATTTGGTATTACTATTGAATTTTAAGAAACAGCAAAAAGTTAAATTTTATATTTCGAAAAAGGAGGCAATATCTGAAATTGAGTTGACAAACCAAATGAAAATCTGAGATGAAAAAAAAAAAGAGAAAGGAGAAAGGAAGTAGCTTCAGCTTTAAGACGGAGACGCATGCAAAGAAAGGTCATGATGTTGTCTCTGCCTCTCTACGCAGACCTCTCTCCCACGCCCCTTTGGTGTTATTATACGAGCTTCAGCTCCTAACCACGCCCTTTCTTATTACCTACCCTCCGTTACGGACTTTTATTACACTTATGCCACACTCCTGCTTTCCTCGTAGCAACTAGTCATTCATTGGTCCGTGTTACATTAGTCTATAGACTATAGTAGGGCCTAGACTATATAGTTTATAATACGGTTATTGTATTATACACATGTGGAGGGTTCTTTTCTTTAGACAATTCTCTTAAACCATTTGGTTTTGTTGGGGCTATGAGATGTGCCAATCAAGAAAACCAAAAAAAAAAAACAAGAGAATGCCAACGAGAAAGCTAAGAGCATCATTAACCCAAGTGGCTTAATGGAGGGGTGCTTAAATTTTTTTTATTTTTTTTTTATTTTTTTTTGTGTGATTAAAAAAAAAAAAAAAAATTAAAAGTCAACCAATCGCGGGCCACCACGTGTTAGTGGGGCCCGCATACTGTTGAAAAACCATTGAAGAACGTAGCTTATATAAGCCACAAAAGAGTTGGTTGTTTTGATTGATTGGGACCCACCTTCTTATTTTATTATTTTTTTGGTAAACCACTCTCTCTAAATACTTGCGTTAAAGATGCTCTAATACACAAACGCAACACACCACTATCAAATCATTATTTACATGAAAATAAAAAATATAATTGAAAATTCGAAAAAGCTAAAAATTCAAAGTTGTAATGAATAAGCAGAGGAAAAATAAAATAAAAACAGAGCAACAGTGGTCGGTAGGCTCGCTCCCATGATTCCTTTCTCTACATACTTTCTACGTCTCTCTCTCTCTTTCTTTCCTCCTTTGATTAATTTTTTTTTCTAGGGTTTCCCAATGAGACCAGCTCGGAGAAGGAGAATATGGGTTTGAGAACTGATTCGGCTTCGTTTCGAGTTTCTAACGGCTGAGTCAACTCGGTGATTCCTCCTCTGCTTTGTGTAATAAAGTCTGTAGCTTTCTTGTTTTTATTTTCTATTCTCCAGTGAATGGTCGAATCTTTCTTCGGTGTTTGCAAAAGTGGAAAGATCTTCTTTTTATTCTTCTTGGTGTTGGTGTTTGGACTTTAAAAGTAGAAAGGACTAGTCTTGTCTTGTGTGTTGTGTAACCCTTTAGAGATCACATGAGATGGATGGGCATTGAGTGAGTATCTTTAGGTTTTTAGATTTGGTAGTGGATTAAGTAAAGGAGTGGACTTTGGTATCTGGGTCTTATCTGGAGTAAGGGAGTAATGGAGATGTCTTACAAGGATGGGAAGATGGGATGCATGGACAATGGGAAGTATGTGAGGTACACACCTGAGCAAGTTGAAGCACTTGAGAGGCTTTATCATGACTGTCCTAAACCCAGTTCTATTCGCCGTCAGCAGTTGATCAGAGAGTGTCCTATTCTCTCCAACATTGAGCCTAAACAGATCAAAGTATGGTTTCAAAACCGAAGGTAGTGATGATACTAACACTCCTTAATGCACTTTTAGGGAGATTCTTTGATTTAATCTTTTTTTTATAAACTTCAGATGCAGAGAGAAGCAAAGAAAAGAGGCTTCACGGCTTCAAGCTGTGAATAGGAAGCTGACGGCGATGAACAAGCTGTTGATGGAGGAGAATGATAGGTTGCAGAAGCAAGTGTCACAGCTGGTTCATGAAAACAGCTACTTCCGTCAACACACTCCCAATGTGAGAATCCTTATATTGAAGATATGTAGTATGTTCCATATTAATTTTGTTTGATCTTTTTGGTTACAGCCTTCACTTCCAGCTAAAGACACAAGCTGTGAATCGGTGGTGACTGGTGGTCAGCACCAATTAGCATCACATAATCCTCCAAGAGATGCTAGTCCTGCAGGGTCAGTGCTTTAGTGTTTTGCTCTTTTAGTTAAAAACAGTTTCATTCTGACTTAATTTTTTTTTTTTTTTTTTTTTTAGACTTTTGTCCATTGCAGAAGAAACTTTAGCAGAGTTTCTTTCAAAGGCAACTGGAACCGCTGTTGAGTGGGTACAGATGCCTGGAATGAAGGTATTTAATCCACTTCCTCTAGTTTTCTTTCTGTTTATTGCATAAAAAAGATTACATTGTTTCGGCCTAGTATTTAAGAAAAATAATAATGAAAGAGTTACTAAACTTATCTGTAACGGTTTGTTTTGTATATATATGTAACAGCCTGGTCCGGATTCCATTGGAATCATTGCTATTTCTCACGGTTGCGCTGGTGTGGCAGCACGCGCCTGTGGCCTAGTGGGTCTCGAGCCTACAAGGGTATGTATGTGTAGATATAATCATTCCTTCTTCTACTCTACCTTACATATTATATATATGTAACAAAGTTGATCTGCTTCTTCATTTCTTTGGCCAGGTCGCAGAGATCGTCAAAGATCGGCCTTCGTGGTTACGCGAATGCCGAGCTGTTGATGTTATGAATGTGTTGCCAACCGCCAATGGTGGAACCATTGAACTGCTTTACATGCAGCTCTATGCACCAACTACGTTGGCCCCACCACGTGATTTCTGGCTGTTGCGTTATACTTCTGTTTTAGAAGATGGCAGCCTTGTGGTGTGTATCTCTAAAAATATACTTAATTTTCTTTTTCTTGAATTTCTTGTTCATGACGATGTAACAAATTATTTAGGTATGCGAGAGGTCTCTTAAGAGCACTCAAAACGGTCCTAGTATGCCACCGGTTCAACATTTTGTTAGAGCAGAGATGCTTCCCAGCGGATACTTGATACGGCCTTGTGATGGTGGTGGCTCCATCATACACATTGTGGATCATATGGATTTGGAGGTAACAATCTTCACTCTACTCCAATGTTTATGCTATTCCATACACTGGGGTTAATGTTAACTTGACTGTTGAATAGGCTTGTAGTGTGCCTGAGGTCTTACGCCCTCTCTACGAGTCACCAAAAGTACTTGCACAGAAGACAACAATGGCAGTAAGTGAAGTTAAAACTTACCTATTCCTAACATTTGCTTGTTGATGTTTTGAATTATTGTATATTTTTTTTTATTTCAAAGGCGCTGCGCCAACTCAAACAAA
>NW_026619976.1:0-6272 GCF_000801105.2 Raphanus sativus | reverse complement strand
TTTATCAAATCGGGTTGGATTTAAAATTTTGGATTAGGTTAATTTGTCTAGAGTGCTGACGGAGAAAAAAAAAGGACAAGAACCTTTTTTTTTATTGAACTACCAAAAGACAGAACCTTTATATTGTCCAAATCTGGGTTGTGCGTCGACAGTAGTAAAACTCCGTGATCTAAAAAATTTAAAAAAAAGCTGTCTGAAGCAGTCTCCTCTCCTCTCTGTCTCTCTCAGCAAATAATCACTACATCACGGCCATATACACACCACATTCTCTTTCTTTTCTTCGTTTTCTTATATAACACGGCGTTTCTCAATCCCCTTCTTATCCAACGTTCTCGTCTCCTTCACAATTTTGTTGACTTTTTCCGGTTTACAATCGGCATTTTACTTAGACAGGAGACGAAATCTTGAACCTTTGATTTATACTTACAAAAAAAAAGATAATAGATTTGAGAGTGTATAGATAAAAAAGAATCACAAAGATGAGTTCGAGGGATGATACAGAGGAGGCTAGGAATGATCTGCGACGACCTTTCATGCACACAGGAAGTTGGTACCGGATGGGTTCAAGACAATCGAGCATGATGGGTTCGTCTCAAGTCATCAAAGACAACTCAATCTCTGTTCTTGCTTGTGTTCTGATCATTGCTCTTGGTCCTATTCAATTCGGTTTCACTGTAAGCCCATGAAAAAAAAATCTCACCTTTACTTGTTTCATTCGTTGTAGAAAGTTTGAGACTTTATACATTTTTTTTTGTTCAGTGTGGTTACTCTTCTCCAACTCAAGCTGCAATCATCAAGGATCTGGGTTTGACTGTATCTGAGGTATAATTAGACCGATCTCTGTCTGGAACTGCCTTGTATGTTGTTTGACTTTTGATGTTTTTTTTTTCCATTTTTAGTACTCTGTCTTTGGTTCTCTGTCCAATGTGGGTGCTATGGTTGGTGCAATTGCCAGTGGTCAGATCGCTGAATACATTGGACGAAAAGGGGTACACTTTGTTTTTTTAAACTGATTCTTGAATTGTTCTGTTTTGATCCATTTAATAATCTCTTATTTTGTGTTTCTTGGACAGTCTCTGATGATTGCTGCCATTCCCAATATCATTGGTTGGCTTTGCATCTCATTTGCAGAAGTGAGTATTTTCTAGTTTCGTTTAATTAGGTCAAATAACGCTCCGGATAATTTAGATTGACCTTATCCCTCTACATCTGGTTTTGTAGGATACTTCTTTTCTTTTCATGGGAAGACTTTTAGAAGGCTTTGGCGTTGGGATCATCTCTTACACGGTAACACTGAACTCGCCTAGTTTGTTTGCTTATTGAATAACAAGTTCCAGCGAGTTTTATGCAACTGTGTTCTTGGTTTTAGGTGCCTGTATATATTGCTGAGATAGCTCCACAGAATATGAGGGGAGGGTTGGGTTCTGTTAACCAGGTTTTGTTACGTCTAGACTGATTCTTCTTTTTTTCATTTTATGAAACAGATTCTTAATGCTAAACATTAGATGTCGCTTAACTTTTCTTTTTGGTGTAGCTTTCTGTGACAATTGGAATAATGTTGGCTTATTTACTTGGCCTCTTTGTCCCATGGAGAATCCTTGCAGTTTTGGGTAAATCTCATTACACAGAGCCTGAAACTAATCTTCTGACTATGTTTCATCAAAATGCTATAATCACTTTCTCTCTTTGTCTTCCTTTATCCTTAGGGACGTTGCCATGCATAGTATTGATACCTGGTCTCTTTTTCATTCCTGAGTCCCCTCGTTGGCTGGTATAAAAACAATAGCTTATCTTTCTTGAATCGGTGCATATTTTTGGGTTGATATACTCTTAATAGGATATGCTTTACTTTGAATTATAGGCAAAAATGGGTATGACTGATGATTTTGAAACTTCCTTGCAAGTTCTTAGAGGATTTGAGACTGATATTACCGTTGAGGTTAATGAAATCAAGGTAATATTACCACTGAAAATGTTTCCTTCCATGAAAAAGGTACATGAAATGATTCTCAAATTGTCTCCATACATGCAGAGATCTGTGGGAACATCTACGAAACGATCATCTACAGTTCGGTTTGTTGATCTCAAGCGCAGGAGATACTATTTCCCACTTATGGTACAAACAAACGTTATATATCTTTCCCTTTGGAGGAAGATACTTTGTTTACCATAAGAAACATTATCTTAAAACTCTGTTTCTTTGTTCTGTGTGTAATAGGTTGGTATAGGGTTGCTTGTACTTCAACAACTCGGTGGAATTAATGGCGTCCTGTTCTATTCCAGTACAATCTTTGAATCTGCAGGTAAGTCCTTGCTCTAAGAACACTTGATGCTTCTTGTTGTTTCATATACATAACTTAACAACATTTTCCTGTGTTGTTCACTTTTAGGAGTTACATCGAGTAACGCAGCAACGTTTGGGGTCGGCGCTATTCAGGTAGTGGCCACTGCAATATCAACATGGTTGGTGGACAAAGCAGGTCGTCGGCTTCTTCTTACCGTGAGTATTAGTTCATTAGTATCATATCTTTACGAAGGATAACTACTTATAAGGCAAACTGAAATGTTATGTAGATCTCTTCTGTTGGGATGACGATTAGCCTAGTGATTGTTGCAGCTGCCTTTTACCTTAAGGTACTCTATAAGTTCTAACTTCACTAAATACTATTTTAATCTTCTGCAACAAACCTGAGAGTTGACGTTTTGAGTTTTTTAACATCTCTTTGTTTAGGAATTCGTGTCTCATGATTCAGACATGTACAGTATGCTGAGCATCTTGTCAGTTGTTGGAGTAGTGGTAAGTTTGTTATATTATTGAAACGTTCTTGAGGCAATAAAGCTATTACTATCTTTTTCTTTTAACTCTACTGTTGAATCATTACAGGCAATGGTTGTTTCTTTCTCACTGGGAATGGGACCAATTCCGTGGCTCATTATGTCTGAGGTAATCTAGTCGATTAGTTGTTAGAACTAAGTGTTGTAAGAACCGAAAGAAATGTCATTAAACTATCTTTTACTTGCTTTGTTAATTGTTTTTGGGTAAACAGATTCTTCCTGTAAACATAAAGGGTTTAGCTGGAAGTATAGCTACTTTAGCCAATTGGTTCATCTCTTGGTTGATTACTATGACTGCAAACTTGCTCTTAGCCTGGAGCAGTGGAGGTTTCTCCCTCACTCTCTTCCTCTTTTCTCACTGTCAACACACACTGTAGATTAGTTTGTTTATGGGTTTCTGGTTTGACTTTTGGACAGGAACTTTCACTCTATACGGTTTGGTTTGTGCATTCACGGTGGTGTTTGTAACTCTGTGGGTTCCTGAGACCAAAGGCAAAACCCTTGAAGAACTTCAAGCTTTGTTCAGATGAAAAAAAAAAAAACTCAAAGCAATTTCATTCTTTGTGGTCTCTGTTTTCGCCACGAACAAGAAGAAACAGAGAAATGTTCCAGCTGTTGTTAATTGGGCTGAGAAGCTATTAAGATTTGTTTGTTTGTTGTGTCAATATTTTTTTTGTTTGTTCAACTTTTTGTGTCAATAATCTTCTGTTCATTCAATGTATATGAACGAACACACATTCGAGTTTTTGTAATTTGATCAAACTCTTTTTACACAGAGACAAAATCTAGAATTGTAACCTTACATGGTGCTTGTTGATGCAATCTTCCTAAGAACAACTTCAAAACTGTTCCAATGAACCACATGTCGTTATCTAGGACCAAGCAACCCATTCCACCCAGATAAAAAATTCTTACCACTTAACTTGTATTTGTTCACAATCATTGCAGAAAACAAAGGTGTTCAGTAAGAGACTGCAATACATACTCTGCCATATCATCAACAAAGTATATGTTATATTACTGCAAGTTAGAGTATCATGTAAGAAAGAAAAAAAACTACTACTTCAGTATTTAAAATTTTGATATTTAGAATTTTTTTCTTTTTAAAAAAAAAAATTGATAAAGTTTCTTTTAAAGTTTAAAACATAAATTAAATGTAAAAATTTGAATGGTAGAATATTTATTGAAAAAACAGAAAACAAAGAAATTTCAATATGTGAAAAATTCAAAACACCAATTTTAAATATCCCCTATATATTAAAGTAGAAGCATTTTTAAGACTTTCTTTAAACGATTTTGGTGAGAATGCATGAGAAGGCTCGGATCCACGTGTCACTCTGTGAGGGAGTTTAAGAAAAATGGATCATTTAATTCTTTGCTTTGTTTCCTTATTTGGTTCCATAAGAAGAAACGTAACAAATTTTTATTACACGGCTCTGAAGAAGACTCTACATGAATCCTCTGAAGGGTTTCAAGTTATCTTAACCGCGGAGAAGAGCTATCTCACGGCTCCTCACCACGCGGAGCTGGTGGAGAACAAATGGGGTGGGAGCACTCTCGTCACGGTTGAAGAAACAAAGAGAAAGATATCAGAAATTCTGAAGGAATACGTGGAGAACGGTGACACTCGCGAGGCTTGTAGATGCATCAGAGAGCTAGGCGTCTCTTTTTTCCATCACGAGGTCGTGAAGAGGTCTTTGGTTCGAGCTATGGAGTCTCCAACATCCGAGCCGCTGATGCTAAAACTGCTGAAAGAAGCTGCCGAGGAAGGTCTCATCAGTTCGAGTCAGATGGCGAAAGGCTTCTCCCGTTTAGAAGAGAGTTTTGATGACCTTTCTCTAGACATACCATCTGCCAAAGCTCTGTTTGAATCAATAGTTCCAAGGGCTATAGCAGGAGGTTGGCTAGACCAAGATGCCTTCATCAAAGGAGTCTCTGATCAAAACGGAGACTTGCCAATCGAAGATGAAAAGCTAAGACGTTACAAGAAGGACGTGGTGACTATAATTCAAGAGTATTTCCTCTCCGATGACATTCCTGAGCTAATCCGAAGTCTTGAAGAGTTAGGATCACCTGAGTACAACTCGGTGTTCTTAAAGAAGCTGATCACTCTTGCTATGGATAGGAAGAACAGAGAGAAAGAGATGGCTTCTGTTCTTCTCTCTGCTCTTCACATGGAGATGTTCTCAACAGAAGATTTCATAAACGGATTCACCATGCTCTTAGAGTCCGCAGAGGACACAGCGTTAGACATCTTAGACGCATCCGACGAGCTTGCTCTGTTTCTAGCTCGAGCTGTGATCGACGATGTCTTGGCTCCACTTAACCTGGAAGAGATCTCAAGCAGCTTACCTCCAAAGTCAACCGGCAGCGAAACCATCCGCTCAGCTCGGTCTCTGATATCCGCTAGACACGCAGGAGAGAGACTCCTGAGAAGCTGGGGTGGAGGAACGGGATGGGCGGTGGAAGATGCTAAAGACAAGATATGGAAACTTCTGGAAGAGTACGAGACAGGTGGAGTGATATCCGAAGCTTGTCAGTGCATACGTGATCTAGGGATGCCGTTTTTCAACCACGAGGTGGTCAAGAAAGCTTTGGTGATGGCCATGGAGAAGAAGAACGATGGGATGCTAAATCTCTTGGAGGAGTGTTTTGCTGAAGGGATCATTACAACTAACCAGATGACAAAAGGGTTTGGTCGTGTCAAAGAGAGTCTTGATGACTTGTCTTTGGACATTCCTAATGCTAAAGAGAAATTTAACTCGTATGTAACGCAAGCTGCCGAGAAGTGTTGGCTACATAGCGGTTTCGGCTGTCCTGCTGCAGATTTCCTGACCTGATTCTGAATCTCTCTATGTATAATATGGTATACGTAGAGATGAAGTTTGGTTGGTTCATCAAGAGTGGGATGTTTGTGTTTTTAAGGTGTTCTTTTTTACTGATTTTACTTGTAGACATTGCATACAGAAAGTATCTTACTGAGTCTGAGACTCGGGAAATATAAGTACAAGCAAATTACTTATCCTTAGTAGATATAAACTCACACTGACTCAAGCAGAAGCTTCTCTGCTCTCAGTTGACTCTTCGTTCCCAACCAGAAGTGACTTGGTGATCTTATCAGTCAAACCTTCCACATAAGGTAACAAATGTCCTGATCCAGAGAGTTCATGGTAACGAATCCATGGAAGCTTTGATGCGATGTAACGCTGAAGGTTACATACGTGTCAAACATGATTCAAATAACCATTTCATAGAAAGTAAACAACATAACTAAAATGTTGTGAAAACAACTAGGAAGCACTGAGGAAGTATACGTCCACTATCTGTCCGACATCACTTAGAAAACAATTAAAAATAGAAGGGGAACACATATTTGTAACAAAAAAGGTTTACAATGAAGGGGATACCGAGAGAGAGAGAGAGAGAGAGAGAGAGAG
>NW_026619975.1:0-6276 GCF_000801105.2 Raphanus sativus | reverse complement strand
CAGGGCATGATCCGGACACTGCTAGATTCATGATATTCCTTGTGCAAACTTTGGGCATTATTTCTTTTGCACCAACTTTGCACAAGTCGTCTTGATCACTCTCAGCTACTGCTTCTTCCTTCTTCATTCCAGCACTCCCCCTCAAGCTTGACCATAGGAGATCCTTGGGCAAGCTTGGAACTATGAAGAAGCTCCCTCATTAAAAACCTTGCAAAGAAAACCTCATGGGATAAAACTTTTCAAGGGAAAAAGAGTAGAGTTCAACACAGCTTAGGGGATTGGCCAGTGAGTCTAAGGAACTCAGATAACTCATGGTGGAGTCCTTAGACTCTGGATCATGGCCTGACTTGTGCTGCAAGGATGAACTCCATAACTTGCACACACCAACATCTTGAAACTCTTCTTTAGGCCGGTTGTGTCTCCCCCACTCTTCTGACTACTCGCCATCTTGAAAGGGCTTAGGGACCACCAGCTTCTACTTCAGAGAGCTCCACTAAGGTACCTGATACATTATCCCAAAGGTGCATCAGTTCTCAAGGCAAAGCATCCAATCACAACAAGCTCAATAACATTTTAAGTGTAAGAACAATCATAAATGTATTGAGATGAGTTTAAGGTGCTTCCCTTTCATCAGTATGGTGGGGAGTGAACTCCACTTGAATCCCCACTTGGTAAAGTAACACTCAGATCATGGAAGCTCAATCTCATGCTTGGGACAGTGAGTGCCTTGAGTCTTCTTTGATCGGATTTATGATGCAAGTGTGAACTCCACAGCTTGCCAATGGCTTGTGGCGGTTGGATCTTCAGGATTGCTCTCTTCATTACCCCTTCTCAAGCTTGATCCAGAGAGTATAGGGATGGACCAAGCTTGGAAGTGAGCAAGACTTAGCTAGAACCAGGAGCGCATCACCCCAACAGCTGCGCTTAAGTCAACCAGTTCCTCCTCCTCTTATCTCCTATCCACTGCCTAAAACAACTCTTCCTTGTGTGTCTCTTGGAACCAGGAGCTCAACACCCAAACAGGCTGCGCTTAATTCAACCGGTTCTACACACAAGTTGTCTCTCCATGGTCAGGAATATACACCAAGTGTTGGCTCTGAACACATGGGCAAAGACTTCTTCTTTGTATTGATTTGATGATGGACAGAGATCACCTCTTGTGTACCTGAAACATCACTCAAACTCCAACAAGAATCAGTCCACACACACTAGGATCAAACCTTGATACCACATCAAGTCTGATCCCAATGTTTAAAATAAAAGCAATGGGCAGAATCTAAACACACATTTAGTTCCAAAACCATGCAAACCAATTTCTCTAAATGCGCAAGCAAGATAACCCATCAACACATGACATTTAGGCAATTTAAAAGAAAACTTTGAACAGCCACAGAGACTAGACAACTCATCTAATCACCTTAGACAGTATATGAATGCACTACAAGCCAGGAAACTCTCCTAGAACTCTAGCAATGCAACAAGACAAAAAAAAAAAAAAACAGAGGCTAAACAACTCGCCTAGCACACACACAACTTAAACAAATGATTCTAGGACAGAAGCTAAACAAAACCATGCTAGCAACCTTAAACAATCCTAAACCATTGCACAAACACCAGACATAATTTAAATAAATTAAACAGGCTCAGATTAAGTTCAGGAGGTTAGCTTACAACTCAAGGAACCTGAGCTAGTTCCTTGTACCTCCATGGACTTGGTTCATCTGAACTTGGCAGGTTTGAGGTGTGGGTTAAGATCCCAACACTTCTCCTTGCTGTGCCCTTCACGCTGACAGTGCTCACACTTGAGTCCTCCTCCCTCTGGCTTTTTGTACTTGGCGGATGCTTGGTTTGACAGTGGAAGGGACTCCTTTCCTCCAAACAAGCCTTGTGAGCCAAACTCCTTTTGGACTTGAGAGCACACTTCATCTAGAGATGGGAGATTAACTCCCCTCAGAATGTGCTTGATCAGGTCACTGTACCCGGGACTGAGAGTGAAGAGCAAGGCAAAGACCTTATCTTGCTCTCTTCTTTCATTCAATACATCCGGATCCAAGGTAGCTGGTCTCAGCATCTCCAGCTCTGCCCATAGGGATCTGAACTTCCCAAAGTGTGTATCAAACTCTGTATCCTCTTGAGACAGATTGTTGATAGCCCTTTTTACTTCAAACACACGGTTGAGGTTGGATACATTGCCAAACACCTTTTGGAGTGTATCCCATAATTCTTTGGAGGTATCACAGTAGTCATACGCCTCCAAGATTGGTGCTGCAAGGCTGTTGTGAATGATGGACAAGACCAGGAGATCCTCTTGAGCTCGTTTCTTGTCTCCAGCATCAGCTTGCACCACTTCTTTGCCATCCTCTCCTAGAACAGCTTTCTTCTTGGCGCCTCTGCCTTCTTCAACAATCCCCCAAAGACCTCTGCCTCCAAGGGCAGTCTTAGTGAGCCTTGCCCATTGTAGGTAGTTAGCTCCCTTGAGAGTAACTGGTATGAACACCATCCTTGAACTTTCTCCAGAATACATCAAGAACAGCTTAAGAACCTTTTAAAACAAGTTTAGATGAACTTTGCTATTTTTGGCAAATTCTGGAAAGAGAAAATGAAGAACACTCAAGAACAGGATGAACTTTGCCAAAAGTAGAAATAAAACTCAGAGAAATTTGCGGAAGTGAGTAGGTCTCAAGAGCTTAAAGCTCTGATACCATGTGAGAATTGAGACAATATGATGTGAGAGAGTAATGGAAACAGAGTATTGGCGATTTTAAGAGAGGGAGAGAGTAAGTGAGAGTGAGTGAGAGTGAGTGAGAATTGTTTTGAGTAAATGGATGATGAGTCCGAGATTAGCAAAGAGTATAAGAGAATGTGAGTATGAGGAACATGAGAATGGTGAAGTAAGAGAACTCCTCTTTCCTTACTTTGAAATCGATTACAACAAGGCTATTATATAGCCAATACAGCAATGAGAAACCCTAGTACATATAATAACAATATCATAAACTAATATTATCCTAGGGAATCATTAAATAATACTGCTGGAAGAGGACAAGGGACTGAGCAGTGCAGGCTGGCGAGATTGGGACAGATCCTAACAGCTCTTTGCTTGAGCTCACATGTGATCACACTTTGAATTCAAACTCATCTCCTTGGCGCCAATGTCTTTAAAACCCTCTGAAGTGTTTCGACAGGAACTCCCTGACTTTGCACCAACATGATCATTGCCCTGATAATGCACACTCTTGATCTTGACTGATCTTGCACATTCCCCTCTTGGTGATTCAGGGCATGATCCGGACACTGCTAGATTCATGATCTTCCTTGTGCAAACTTTGGGCATTATTTCTTTTGCACCAACTTTGCACAAGTCGTCTTGATCACTCTCAGCTACTGCTTCTTCCTTCTTCATTCCAACACTATGCAAGTTTGAAATGAATGGATGAGAGGCTTCACATGCTTGTGCCTTTCCAGTCTATCTCCAGCATGTCAAGGCGCGCCAAGAGCTTCTTCCTTTTGTATCTCAACGGTCTGATCACTATTGAGACCCTCCACTTCAACCTGATCCCTTTTACTTCCTCCTTTTAACTCTTTTACCTCCATACACAAAGTTACTGCACAATAACTTATTTTTACTGCTCAGTAACTTTGTAACATAACTTTGCTTCTCTTCTCAACCTCTTTCTTCACTTCTCAACTTCTCATTATTTTACTTCTCATCTCAACACTCCCCCTCAAGCTTGACCATGTGGAACAAGTCAAGCTTGGATAGCCATGAGATCTTCCTCATTAAAAACCTCACCAAAGAAAACCCATTCGGACAAAACTTTGATGAGGGAAAAAGAGTGAAGAACTCATGACTAAGGGGACTAGCTGCTCTTGCTTAGATCAATGAGTCCCAACCTGATATGGATGGACTCCATAGTCTTCTGTCTCGCTGCCTTAGTAAACACATCAGCTAACTGATCTTCACATCTAGTATAACAAGGCAATATCACTCCTAGAACCATCATTTGCCTCACTTTGTGATAATCAACCTCAATGTGCTTTGTCCTCTCGTGAAAGACTGAGTTGGATGCAATGTGAATAGCCGCCTGGTTATCACAATGCATGGTCATTGGTGTAGCTTGTATGATCTCCAAGTGTTTCAAGATACCTTTGATCCACACCAACTCGTTTGTAAGCTTCAGCATAGCTCTGTACTCAGCCTCTGCACTAGAACAAGACACAACCTTCTGCTTCTTACTCTTCCAAGTTACCAAGTTGCCTCCAATGAAAGTACAGTAGCCAGTGGTTGATCTCCTATCAGCTCGGTCTCCTGCCCAGTCAGCATCACAATATCCTACTACCTCAGTGCTCTTGTTGCATCCCATCCACACTCCAATGCCAGTAGTGCCATTGAGATACATCAAGATCCTTTCTACCATTCTCCAATGATGTTCCTTGGGAGTTTGCATATGCTGACTTACTTGATTCACTGCAAAGCATACATCAGGCCGAGTGATAGTCAAGTAAATCAGCTTCCCCACCAGCTTCCTATACAGCTTAGGATCATGGAATGGCTTGCTATCTTCAATCTCCCCCTCACGTGGAACCTTATAGCCATCTTCCATTGGCATCCTTGCTGTCTTTCCTCCATACACACCAGCTCCCTTCAAGAGATCAATGATATACTTTCTTTGAGACAAGAACAAGCCTTCCTTTGATCTGCATATCTCAATCCCAAGAAAGTACTTCATTTCTCCTAAGTCTTTGATCTCAAAGCTTGCCTTGAGAAACTCCTTGGTAGCTTTGATTCCCTCTTTATCACTACCAGTGATGATGATATCATCCACATACACTAGTAGAACTATGATCCCGGATGGAGTAGTGAGAGTAAACAAGGTGTGATCCAGCTCTGATTTTCTAAAGCCCCTTCCATTCAGTGTTGTACTCAGCTTGTTGTACCAAGCTCTTGGTGATTGCTTCAAACCATAGATAGCTTTCTTCAATCTCAATACATTCCCTTTCTTCACAAGATGCTCAAGACCTGGTGGTGGATGCATATATACTTCATCTTCAAGTTCTCCTTGAAGAAAAGCATTCTTCACATCCATTTGCCAAAGATCCCACTCAAGATTCACAGCCAAGGACAATACAATCCGGATGGTATGGAGTTTGGCAACTGGAGCAAATGTCTCTATGTAATCCTCACCATAAGTCTGAGTGAATCCTCTAGCCACTAGTCTTGATTTGCGCCTCTCTATCCTCCCATCAGGATAGAACTTTATAGTAAACACCCACTTGCTGGTCACTGCCTTCTTTCCTCTTGGTAACTCACTCTCATACCAAGTTTCATTCTTGATCATAGCTTCAGACTCCTCAGCTACTGAGTCTCTCCATTCCTTCAAAGCAATAGCTTCCTCATATGATCTTGGAACATAACTCTCATCCAAACTCACAGTAAAAGCTACATGCTCTTGTGGGAACTCCGCAAAGGAGCACACTGCTTGGGAAGGATGCTCCACTGCTTGGGCATTGTAGTACACTCTCGTGTTTACCCAAGAGGAAGGATCCTTCTTCAGCCTTGTACTCCTCCTTAGTGGAACAGCTTCTTCAGCCTCAGTCTCTTGATTACTACCACTCGGCTGCTCTTCTTCTTGTACTTGGATTGTTTCTTCTTCTTGATTCTGATGTGGTGACTCCACACCTTGATCATGAGAGCCTGGAACTCTCTCATCTCCTCCCTCACTCACTGCTGCTCCATCTTGGACAGTCTCTTGAGGTTCAGGTTCGCTCCCCCCTTCAAGATCAAGGTGAGGAGTAGTAACAGCTTCAGTTGGCGCCGGAACGCTTCTTGGTGGTTCTCTACTGCCAGAGTTCGAATCCTGGGACATGTTGATTCCTAGACCCTCTAGAATCAACCGCAAAGCTCCTGCCTTATCAGATGTAAGATCTGTTGTGGTCACTCAAGCTGAGGTTCCCCTAGTGCATAAGGGTCCAACTACAAGATCAGGTTCAGCAAGGTTAAGGAATGGTTTCACCAAGGCGGTTCAAGAACTGATTGATCAAGGTCTCAAACAGCTATTGATTCAAGAGATGTCTGGTTTGAAGATTGAAGACCCAACCGGCTCCATAGAAGTTCAAGATCAGCCCGGTCCAATTCAGTTCTCTTCCATCGTTCATAACCGAACCGGCCTCATCATCTCCACATTCAATCTCGGTTCAGAATCAACTCTCAATCCATCCAACCAGCCTATTTCCGGTTAAGAGATTCAGCCAGCCATCAGAGTGAGTAACATGAGC
>NW_026619974.1:0-6278 GCF_000801105.2 Raphanus sativus | reverse complement strand
CCCCCTCAAGCTTGACCATAGGAGATCCTTGGGCAAGCTTGGAACTATGAAGAAGCTCCCTCATTAAAAACCTTGCAAAGAAAACCTCATGGGATAAAACTTTGCAAGGGAAAAAGAGTAGAGTTCAACACAGCCTGGGGATTGGCCAGTGAGTCTAAGGAACTCAGATAACTAATGGTGGAGTCCTTAGACTCTGGATCATGGCCTGACTTGTGCTGCAAGGATGAACTCCATAACTTGCACACACCAACATCTCGGAACTCTTCTTTTAGGCCGGTTGTGTCTCCCCCTCTCTTCTGACTACTCGCCATCTTGAAAGGGCTTAGGGACCACCAGCTTCTACTTCAGAGAGCTCCAACTAAGGTACCTGATACATTATCCCAAAGGTGCATCAGTTCTTAAGGCAATGAATTTACTC
The DNA here is from genome assembly GCF_000801105.2 of Raphanus sativus. Taxonomy (NCBI): domain Eukaryota; kingdom Viridiplantae; phylum Streptophyta; class Magnoliopsida; order Brassicales; family Brassicaceae; genus Raphanus; species Raphanus sativus. Next base: position 5,860 of record NW_026619974.1, on the reverse strand, counting down.
ACATCAAGCTCAATAACATTTTAAGTATAAGAACCATCATGAATGTATTGAGATGAGTTTAAGGCACTTCCCTTTCATCAGTATGTGGGGAGTGAACTCCACTTGAATCCCCACTTGGTAAAGACACAATCCGGATCATGGAAGCTCAATCTCATGCTTGGAACTGAGAAATGGAAGGACCAAGCTCGTATGGAAGGCATATGTTCTCTAGATGGCTTCTTTGATCCGGTTGGTAATGAGTAATGCAGGAGTGAACTCCACTACTTGCAAACTCCACTTTTGATCTGAGTGAACTCCACTTCTGATCTCTGGTGAGGCAATGGCCGAATTGAATCTTCAGGATAGCTCACCAGTACCCCTCCTCAAGCTTGATCCAGAGTCCTTAGACTGAGTAAAAAGGACCAAGCTTGGAAGTGAGCAATACTGAGTCTTGAAACCAGGAGCGCATCACCCCTACAGCTGCGCTTAAGTCAACCAGTTCATCCCTTGATCTCATCTCCACTGCCTCTTGTGTTTCTTTTGAACCAGGAGCTCAACACCCAAACAGGCTGCGCTTAATTCAACCGGTTCTTGCAATTCATGAGGATCTCCAGCTTGGTGTGTGACTGATCAAACACTGGTCTGCCTCTCCATCAATACTCCTTCTGGCAGTATCTTCAAAGCCCAGCCATATTTTATTTCAGCCCCCACTTATTACCACCTGGTCTCCTCTTTAACAATTTCTCCATGGTCAGGAATATACACCATGTGTAGGCTCTGAACAGCATGGGCAAAGCCTTCTTCTTTGTCTTGATTTGATGATGGACAGAGACAACACTTGTGTACCTGAAACATCACTCAAACTCCAGCAAGAATCAGACCACACACACTAGGATCAACCCTTGATAACTCATCAAGTCTGATCCCAATGTTTAAGAAAAATGCAATGGACAGGATCTAAACAACTCATCTAGTTCAAATCCATGCAAACAACACACTAGATGATCAAGAATGATAACTCATCAATAACAGAGACTAAACAACTAGACAAATCAACTAATCACTTTAAACAGAATGAATGCACTACAAGACCAGGAAACTCTCCTAGACCTTTAGCAATGCAACAAGACAATGACAGTGGCTAAACAACTCGCCTAGCACACACACAACTTAGATCAATGATTCTAGGACAGAAGCTAAACATAACCATGCTAGCAAACTTATAATCCTAAACCATTGCACACACAACAGAAACAATTTAAAAAAAATTGAACAAGCTCATATTAAAGTTCAGGAGGTTAGCTTACAACTCAAGGAACCTGAGCTAGTTCCTTGTACCTCCATGGACATGGTTTATCTGAACTTGGCAGGTTTGAGGTGTGGGTAAAGATCCCAACACTTCTCCTTGGTGTGCCCCTCACGCTGACAGTGCTCACATTTGAGTTCTCCCCCCTCTGACTTCTTGTACTTGGCGGATGCTTTGTTTGCAAGTGAAAGAGACTCCTTTCCTCCAAACAAGCTATGTGAGCCAAACTCCTTTTGGACTTGAGAGCACACTTCATCCAGAGTGGGAAGCTTCTCTGACCTCAATATGTGCTTAATGAGGTCAGTATACATTGGGCTGAGGGTAAGAAGTAGCCCAAACACCTTGTCTTGCTCTCTTCTTTCATGGATGATGGTTGGATCTGTTGTAGAAGGTCTTAATGACTCAAGCTCACCCCACAGAGAGTTAAACTTGCCAAAATGAGCAGTAAACTCCATCTCCTCCTGAGACAGGTTGTTTATAGCCTCCTTGAGCTCATACACCCTTGTGAGGTTGGATGAGTTTCCATAGACCTTGTAGAGAGTCTCCCAAAGCTCCTTAGCACTCTCACAGTATGAGTAAGATTCCATAATAGAAACTGAAAGAGAGCTTTGGAGAACAGACAAGACCAGTAGGTCTTCTTGCTGCCATTTGGTGCTGGTTTGCTTTGGAGCTGCTTGTAGACAATGCTCCCACAACCCTTGTCCTCCAAGTGCTGTCTTCATCACCCTAGACCAGACAAGGTAATTTGACCCCTTTAGCACCACAGAAACCACCATGCTTCTTGGTTTCTCCATTATGAAGAGTTTTGGACCAGTGGATAATAGATGGTACCCACTGGTTTTGCAAGAACAGAGCTTGAAGCTGGACTTTGATGAGGCTTGCTGGACTGAGCTGAAGCCTTCTTGAGTTCCAGAAGCTAAAGTCCTCCTTTATCTTGATATCTGGTGAGTCTATTCCCTCCTGGAACAGCTTTGGACCAGAAGATACAAGGATGAACAGAAACAGAGTTTTAAAGAGAGATTTGAACTAGAAAAGATTTGCGGAAGCTGTATAGGTTCTCAAGAGCTTGTAGCTCTGATACCATGTGAGAAAATAATAGATTAGGATGTGAGAGTAAGGAGAAACAGAGTATAGGCGTGTGTAGTGATGAATAGAGTAAAGAGATTTATGTGAGAATCAAAGAGAGAGTAATGGAGAGTAATGTAGTATTTGTGACTAACTGAGAGAGATTAAGTGAGAGTGAGTATCAGAGAGATTATGCACGAAATTGAGAGAGAGTTTAGAGTAACCAGAGAGAATACAGACTTAGAGAAAATGAAGAAAGAGAACTCCTCTCCCTTAGTTTCATTTGTGATACATGAAGGCTTAATATAGCCAATACAGCAACTTGCAACAACAATAAACTATGAATAAACAAGGGAATCATAAACTATATTATTCTGAGGGAAAAGAGGATCAGAGCAGGCTGGTGTAGAGCAGACTGGCGTGCTTAGAACTGCAGATAGTGACCTTTCCTAACAGTCCTCTCTCTTAAGCCCAACATGTGACTTTTAATCTAATTTAATCCCAACTTGCCTGAGCTCTCTCCAACGGCCTGATACCCTTTTTAAACTTCAAATATGCTTCATTAGACTATGCTGGACGAGTTCCCCACCTAGCTTGACTTCCAAGGCACTCTAGGTTAGGTTTTGTTACTTGCGCACCAAGACTGTCCAAACAGATTCAAATCTGCTTGTTCTGGTTTGCTTGCTCTTGATGCTTGGTCTCTTCACTAACTCAAGCTTATTTATCTTCTTTCCAACAAGTATTTCCTCAGTCATCTACTATCTATGAAAATTGCTTTGATCTCATTCACTCTGATGTTTGGACAGCACCATGCACATCTAGGGAGAATCATAAGTATTTTGTCACTTTTATTGATCAAAAATCGAAATACACTTGGCTCACTATGATTCAAACCAAAGATAGGGTGCTAGATGCTTTCATAAATTTTCAAAACTACATCACTAATCAGTTCAATGTTAAGATCAAAGTATTCAGGTCAGATAATGGAGGAGAATACACAAGCAATGCATTCAAAAATCACCGTGCTAAACACGGAATCCTTCATCAAACAAGTTGCCCTTATACACCACAACAAAATGGTGTAGCTGAGAGGAAAAATAGACATTTGATGGAAGTGGCAAGGTGCATGATGTTCTACACCAATGTGCCCAAGAGATTCTGGAGTGATGCGGTCATGACAGCATGCTATCTCATTAATAGAACTCCAACAAGAGTTCTTGGTGATCTCACTCCTTATGAGGTATTGAACAACCGAAAACCCTCACTTGATCACTTGCGCATATTTGGTTGTTTGTGCTATGTTTTGCAGCCTAGTATGCAAAGAAACAAGCTTGAAGCCAGAAGCACCAAGGCTGTATTCATTGGCTACTCTCCTAACCAGAAAGGATACAAATGCTATGATCCCCACATGAGAAGAGTTCATGTTTCAAGGGATGTCAAATTTGTGGAATCAAGAGGATTTTATGAGGAGAAAAGTTGGGATGAGCTCAAGGATCTTTCTCAATCATCCTCTGATAGGGCAAATAATTTGAGACGGATAATGGAGTCTCTTGGCATCAATATGCCTCAGCCGAGTCAGAATCAAGCTGGTGGTTCTGAAAATGGAAGTACTGGAGCTGGGAATCAACCTCCAGCAGCTGTGCTTGAAGAAGTTACTCCAGCAAGTGTGGATTCCCATCCTAATCCTGAAGGGGGGAATCAAGAAGAAGCATCACCACACAGCGATCAGGTTCATGATCAGGATGGAGATGCAAATACACCAGCTGAGGAGCAACAAGTTGAGGAACACATGGTAGAGAACCAGAATGTGGAAGAGGAGCAGGTAGCTCAACCAATGCTTAGGAGAAGCACAAGGGAGAGAAGACCAGCCTCAGACTGGATGAATACAAGAGTGTATTTCAACAATCAAGCAGTAGCCCATCCAACCCAAGGGGTGTGTTCTCTAGCTCAGTATCCAGTGGAGCATCAAGCCTTCATCACTGAATTGGATCAAGAATGGATTCCAAAGACATATGAGGAAGCTATGCAGGATGAGGAGTGGAGAGCATCTGTTGGAGATGAGATGGGAGCTATGGAAAAGAATGGAACATACTTTGAGAGTAAGCTTCCCAAAGGAAAGAAAGCAGTGACAAGCCGGCTTCTCTTCACAATCAAGTATGGAGCCAATGGAAAGCCAGAAAGGAGGAAGACAAGACTTGTAGCAAGAGGCTACACTCAGGTCTATGGAGAGGATTACTTGGATACCTTTGCACCAGTGGCAAAGCTTCACACGATCAGAGTAGTTCTCTCACTGGCAGTGAACCTAGAGTGGGATCTATGGCAGATGGATGTCAAGAATGCTTTCCTACAAGGTGAACTAGAAGATGAAGTCTATATGAGGCCACCTCCTGGTATGGAAGATCTTGTACAACCAGGAAATGTCCTCAGGCTAAGAAAAGCAATCTATGGGTTAAAGCAATCTCCAAGAGCCTGGTACCACAAGCTCAGCACAACACTCAATGGAAGAGGTCTTAACAAGTCTGAAGCTGATCACACTCTGTTTACACTGACCACGGAACAAGGCATCATAGTCATCCTGATATATGTGGATGACATTATCATTACAGGCAGTGATAAAGAAGGTATCATCTTAACTAAGGCTTTTCTTAAATCCTCATTTGATATCAAAGACTTGGGTGAACTAAAGTACTTTCTAGGGATTGAGATATGCCGATCTAAAGAGGGGCTATTCTAAAACCAGAGAAAGTACATGTTGACATGAAAGCATACAAGGCATGAAGGCTTACAAGATGAATAAGAGTGGACAAGATAAGCAAGAGTGGTCTCGGATGGTTATGAAGTGTGTTGCAAGGTTATCCGTACAAGACTTGATCCACACGGTATCAACTTAGTCTAAACAGCAAGGAAACCAAATAAACTTGCTAAGTATTGGTTTAGAAGGAGAGGAGACCGTTGGAGGATCAAGACAAGGAGGAAGATGTCGGCAACATTAAAATACAATAGAAGTCACATGTTCCTCTCTCCTTGGAGCCGTTTGAGACCTGTCACTATCTCGGCCAGTTCCTTGAGAAGACCAGCTTAGTTTAATCTAATTCTTATTGTCTTGACTTGGCCTGATATGGCTTTAAATATATGTTGTATGCAAGCTATTTTTGATTAAGGGAAATACAATTCCTCTTCTCTCATACTTTGCGCAATCTCTCTCTCTCTCTCTCTCTCTCGAATTATCCCTTCACTTCTCACACTGTTCTTGATAAATCACCTCATATATTCTCTTAATCCATACAATTTAACATGGTATCAGAGCATCAAAGCTCTTGAAACCTATTCTAAACTTCCGCAAACTCTGTTCTTGTTCATCTCATCTTTGTTCTTAACTTTCTCTCTCCTGTTCTTGGCGATTTGAAAGAAAGATGGAGGAAAGCAACAACAACAACAACAAACACCTCAACATACCTGTGACCTTGAAAGGGATTAACTATCTCTTCTGGGCCAGGATGGTGAAGAGAG
>NW_026619973.1:0-6288 GCF_000801105.2 Raphanus sativus | reverse complement strand
TAGAACCAGACATCAACATCCCCACACTTAGACAAGCTCCAAGGACAAGATCAGGAACTAGAGGTGTTACTGCCAGCTTTAACAAAGCCATAGAAGTTCTTCTCATCAAGAGCAACATCAACACCAAGCTAGAAGCCATCACAAACCGCATGGATCAATTCACTATAACCGGAGGAGAAGCTAATAAAGATGAACCTTATGTTATACAAGTTGGTCCAAAGGATGATGATAATATATGGTCCATTCTTCCTCACAAAGGAATGGTTTCCTTATTTGTCATCACGCCTAAGTGAAACGGTGAGCATTGAGAAGAGAAGAGCAAGCCTTCAAACGACATCACTTCACAAGATCAAAAGAGGCTCCTCTCCAACGGCTACTTTCTTTTCAAATCTCATCCGCATCAAGGTAAGTATGGTAAGTCCATTTACATTATGATTTATATCCTATGGTTTATCTTGCAGGGTCTTGAGACATTTTATTTCTTTTATTTCATTTCGTTGAGTCAGGCATTGTTTAACCTATGCTTTCTTAAGTCCTAGATCGAGTCTTTGTATTGTTTTTGCTTCAAGACCCCTAGAAGGGCACAACTACATTGGACACTATATAAGTCCCTTATAAGCAGTCTTGTATCTTTAACCTTTATGAAATATATGAGTCAGTTTGCCCCTAGCAACTACTAAGCCTTTTGAGAGTTTGTGAGAAGCATTCTTGAGAGCAAATCGTGTTATATCAAGTTCCTCATCATAGAACTTGTGGTTACACTTCGATCCATCCTTTGGTTGTGTGAATCAATCAAAACCCCATCATATCAAACCATCTCTTTGTCTTTGTTGAGTTGTTTAATCGAACAAGCAACTTAGATCCGTATCCACATCTATTCCATTTGCCATCCATTGAATCATCAAGTTGGTTATACGACCAAGTGGTGTTTCTCATCTCCATTGGTGTCTTTGCGAGTCTCAATACAACCGGATCCATCACTCAAACCATCCTCTACATCAGATCCTTCCATCTCACTCCACTCCATCATCAACCGGTTCATTGATCCTCACCCCTATCCAACCAGCTTGAGCAAGGCCCTCTTTGTGCCTATATCATTTTGGTATCAGAGCCGAAAGGCTCCCTATTTGGTTATCTCTTTTCCTTATTCATCTAGATCGTGTAGTTTTATATAAGAAAAGCCAAAAAAAAAATTGTTCTTTCTTTAGTTCTTTGATTTCACCATTGTTGTTCTTTGTGTTCTTAGTTCATAAATCGAAAAAGAAAAAGAAAAGAGAAGAGTTTTTGCTTTGTTTGATTCGTGTTTCTAAAAGAAAATTTCAAAAGAAAGTGTTTTAGATTGATTACATTGCATATTTCCTTTTATATCACTTGCGCATCAATCATTTGGTCATTCAGCATTTAGTTTCTCTTTTTAGAATTTCTTGCTTTCTCATCGAAAAGTTTTCAAAAAAAAAAGTATAAAAGTTTTCTTATTTGACATTTGCATTTCGTATTTCATAATTTAAAAAAAAAAAAAAGAATTTCATTTCATAGTTTGCACTTTCCATATTTGAATCACATTGTTGGTCCATCTTTCATTTGTTTTATATCATTGCCGAGTTTCAATTGTTTCTTTTGCAATAGCAGTATCATCTTTTGCAAATTATATTCTTTGAATTTGTTTCTTTGATATTCTTTCACTTGATCTTGAGATTCTTTTCAGGTTAAGACATGGGAGACACTAGCTCAACTTCAGCTGATACCGCAACTACTATGGCTCAACTCCTAGTTGCAATGCAATCCATCAGTGAAAGGATGACTCGCCTAGAGCAAGGACAACAAGCTCGAGCCAACCAACCGGTTCAAGGAGCAAACAACAATCCTCAAGATCAGCAACAACCACAACAACAACAACAAGACAATCCCCGAGCTGAGGATGATTCGGATAGTGACATGCCGAGTCTAGAAGAGGAAGAACAAAGACCCCCTCCAAGAAGAAATGCTAGAGATAGAGGAAGAAACCGAGGAAGAGGTCATGATCAAGAGCATGATCAATGGCAAGGAGGCAAGGACTTGAAGCTCACGCCACCAACCTTTGCTGGAAAGGTTAATCCTGACGCCTACATTGATTGGGAGACACGCATGGAGTACATCTTTGACTACTACCATTACTCCGAGCTAAGGAAGATCTCCCTAGCTGCTGCTCAGCTCACGGAGACCGCCTTGACATGGTGGGATCGAGAGCTATCCGAAAGGAGAAGGCTAAGACGTGCACCCATTGCTCTTTGGGATGACATGAGAGCCATGCTGAGGAGAAGATATGTGCCAAGTTACTACTACCGTGACTTGCAAAAGAGATTCAGGAAGCTCACTCAAGGTTCCAAGTCAGTTGAGGAGTATTATGAAGAGTTTGATGCTATGAGGAATCGCTTAGAGGTTCAAGACTCTGAGGAAACCTTGATGGCACAATTCTTGGATGGACTACAAGATAGGATAACAAGAAAGGTGGAGAGGCAGAACTATGAGCATTTCCATGATCTAATCCACTTTGCTATCCAAGCCGAGCAACACATCAAGCGCAAAACCGCAGCAACAAGTAGAAGTAAGAACACTTGGACTCCACCAGCTCAAAGAAATGACAAGGGCAAGTCCATTGAGGTTGAGAGCCGGTTCAAGAAGAACCCCACTACTGATGCATCTAAGGGCAACAAGGCTGATCAAAGCAAGCCTAGTGCACCTAGAAACTGAGACATCACTTGCTACAAGTGCCAAGGTAAAGGACATTATGCAAGAGATTGTCCTAATCAAAGAGTCATGATCCTTAGAGAAGATGGAGGATATGAGACTCAAGAAGAAGAAGAAGCGGATGCTACTGATGAAGAGATCACTGATTATCCAGATGAGGGAGAGATACTTGTGACAAGAAGAGTACTTAGTGCAATGTTCGAACCAGAAACTATTCAAAGGGAGAACATCTTTCATACAAGATGCACCATTGAATCTAAGGTATGTAGCTTGATCATTGATGGTGGTTCATGTACTAATGTTGCTAGCAAGTATTTGGTTGATAAGCTAGGTCTCAAGACAACCACACATCCAAGACCTTATAGATTGAAGTGGTTAAATGATGAAACCGAGCTAAAGATTGGTGAACAAGTGGAAGTTTCTTTCAGCATAGGCTGATATGCTGACAAGGTAATTTGTGATGTGGTTCCTATGCAAGCTGGTCATCTTTTGCTTGGCAGGCCTTGGCAATTTGACAAGGAGACCATACACAACGGACGCACCAACTACTATAGTTTCACTCACAACAACCGCAAGCACAACCTAGCCCCTTTAACTCCACTGTTGAGATGAAGCAATAAACAAGACAAGTATGATGACAAAGAAGAAGTAAAGCAACCGGAGTGATCAAGGAAGAGCAAGTGAGCTTGTCCGTACAGTTAGGTCAAGAGAAACCTAACTTACCCTAGAAGACAAGTCACTGGTCTACTTGAGAAGGAAGGCAGCTTCAAATGGATTTAAACATATGGGAATGTCGACAAGGGATCAAAGAGACGTTGGAGTTGAAGGAGGAAGAGTCACGGGTGAAGTTAAGGAGAAGAGAGCCGTTTATCACCTGTCCCTATCTCACCATGCTGAACGAGCCCTGCGCAGTTCAGACCCTATTTGTTTATTCCTTTATGCTTCTCAACTTGTCTTTGTTTAATGTTTGTCTTAGTCTATTTATAGACTTGTATCTGAACCAAAGTAAATCAAGGAAACTTATTACATCCTTCTCATTCTCTCTCGCAATATGTTTCACACAACTCTCTCTTTTGATTAATTCTCAACTACACTCAACAAACTCCCATCTAATCTCTCATATAATTCTTAATTCTCACATGGTATCAGAGCTTCCTAGCTCTTGAGACCTATTTCTCTTCCGCAATTTCTCTGTGTTCTTGCTATTTTGAGTAAAGTTCTTGGTGTTCTTGAGGTGTTCTTCATTTTCACCTCCAGAATTTGCCAAAAATAGCAAAGTTCATCTTTAAATTTCTTTTCACAAAACTCTCTTGATGGATTCTGCTGGTGAACACTCACGGATGGTGACCATTCCAGTTACTCTCAAGGGAGCTAACTATCTACATTGGGCGAGGCTAACTAAAACTGCTCTTGGAGGCAGAGGGCTCTGGGAGGTGGTTGAAGAAGGCAGGAGCAACAAGAAGAAGACTGTCCTAGGAGAGGATGGCAAAGAAGTGGTGCAAGCTGAAGCTGATGACAAGAAGCGAGTTCAAGAGGATCTCCTGGTCTTGTCTATCATCCAACACAGTCTTGAGGCATCAATCTTGGAGTCTTACGCCTACTGTGAGACTTCAAAAGAACTATGGGATACACTCCAAAAGGTGTTTGGTAATGTATCCAACATTAACCGAGTGTTTGAAGTCAAGAGGGCTATCAACAACCTGTGTCAAGAGGATACTGAGTTTGATAAACACTTTGGGAAGTTCAGATCTCTATGGGCAGAGCTGGAGATGTTGAGACCAGCAACCCTTGACCCGGATGTACTAAATGAGAGAAGAGAGCAAGATAAGGTCTTTGCCTTGCTATTCTCTCTTAACCCCGGGTACAATGAATTGATCAAGCACATACTGAGGGGAGTTAGTCTCCCATCTCTGGATGAAGTGTGTGCTCAAATCCAAAAGGAGCAAGGCTCAGTTGGTCTCTTTGGAGGAAAGAAAGACCTTGTGATAGCCAACCAAGCAGAAGGTGTTGCTAACAAAGGTCACTTCAAACCTGAAGACAAGAAGGTGTGGGTGTGTGACCACTGCAAGAAGAAGGGACATGGGAAAGACAAGTGCTGGATACTTCATCCTCATTTGAAGCCACAGAAGTTCCGGACTGGTAACAATGAAGCAAGAGCTAACTACTCAGGCGACATGGGTGAACCCGGAGCAGTAAGTGGAGGGGAGAAGGCTTTAGCATCCAGCTCAACCATGAGGAACCCCCAAGATGAGACTATCAAGCGCTCAGACATTGAAGCTCTCATCAAACTCCTCAAAGATAACTCTGGTAACAAATTTGGTACCTCTTTTCATGCGCTTATCAGTGATATCTCCATGAATGCTTTAACTAGTTCTAAGTTGATAAAACCTCTAGTTATAGATTCAGGAGCTAGTCATCACATGATTAGTGACTTGACCTTAATTAAAAACATTGTTCCTGCTCTAGGACATGTTATGATTGCAAATGGGGATAAGATACCAATTAAAGGCATAGGTGATCTTAAGTTGTTTAACAAAGATTCTAAGGCTCTTTACATGCCTAGCTTTGCCTCAAATTTGTTATCTGTAAAAAGAGTTACTAATGATCTTAAGTGCAGTGTTACATTCACGCCTAATGAAGTGTACTTTCAGGATATTGAGACTAGTAGGTTGCTTGGCAATGGTGTAACCAAGGGAGACTTATACTTGCTGGAAGACACCAAGACCTCAACCGATTTATCTTATGCTTTAAATTCTGTTTCAGCTTTACCTAAAGATGTATTGTGGCATGCTAGATTAGGACATCCTCATTCTCGTGCTTTGAACATCATGTTGCCTAGTATCTCTTTTAAAAGTGACTGTGAAGCTTGTATCTTAGGGAAACATTGCAAGACAGTGTTCCCTAGATCAAGTAAAATTTATGAAAAATGCTTTGATCTTATTCATTCTGATGTTTGGACCGCACCATGTGTATCTAGAGAACATCACAAATATTTTGTGACATTCATAGATGAAAAGTCTAAGTATACTTGGATAACCTTATTGCCATCAAAAGATAGGGTCTTAGAAGCATTCATAAATTTTCAAAACTATGTCACTAATCACTTCAATGCCAAGATTAAAATTTTGAGATCAGATAATGGAGGAGAATACACAAGCAAGGCATTCAAGCAACACTTAGCCAAACATGGGATGATCCATCAAACAAGCTGTCCTTACACTCCACAACAAAATGGGGTCGCTGAGAGGAAGAATAGACACCTTATGGAGGTAGCCAGGAGCATGATGTTCCATACAAGCATGCCTAAAAGATTCTGGAGTGATGCTGTTACAACCGCATGCTACTTGATCAACCGGATTCCTACCAGGATCCTACAAGATCAATCACCTTATGAGGTATTGAACAACACAAAACCCTCTATTGAACATATGCGTGTGTTTGGTTGCCTTTGTTTTGTCTTTGTTCCAGGAGAGCAAAGAGATAAGCTGGCACCCAAGAGTACAAAGGCAGTGTTCATTGGATATTCTCCTCATCAGAAAGGGTATAAATGCTTTGTACCAG
>NW_026619972.1:0-6288 GCF_000801105.2 Raphanus sativus | reverse complement strand
GGGTGCAGAGACGTTTGCATATCTACGCAGATTATGGTGTGCGGGGGTGCAGAGACATACTGTACTAGCGACGCAGAGTAGTATATATCCTTATGAGGAAATGCGGGGTGTATGGATTAGCTGTGTGTGCTATCATCGCATTGTTTGTGTTTGTGTGATGCTTTAGGGCATCGTGTTGTTGTTCATGTTAGAGCTAGACCTTCCATAGCGGGAGTTCTATTACTCAAGTCAGTGGTTTGCGGATTAGTATCCCATGCCTCACTGAGTGACTCCCCTGTTACTCATTCCTCCTTTCTTTCCCTTCAGGTGAGGCTGATCAGCAGGGAGTGATTGCTTTTGGATTGGTGCTTTGGGAGTTTTACTTCTTATTTTCAGACTTCGGTTTTATGCCTTTATCGATATTTCGGGATTTATTTTATTTATGCTATTATTGGATTATGGTGTTGAGTTTGACTTTTGAGAAGTAATAAATGGAGACTTTATGAGATTATTATTTATTATTTATTTTTAGAAATCGGGGTATTACAATTTGGTATCAGAGCCAGGTTCCGTCCCGGCTCCGACCCGGGATGGCGATTTGTGGGACGCGATTTTAATCGGTTGGACGATTTTGAAAAATAATTTGGGAATCGGTGGAATTTTAAAAATAAGAGTAACTAGCACCTTTCTGTTCGGTAACTCCTAACCCAATTTTTTTTTATGACGAAGAGTTTACTCATCGTTATCCGTTCTCTAGCTAGCAGGGTTTCAGCCAGATGTTTAATAGATGGAGGATGTCACCGTTGTCAGATTGCTCAGGTGGTTATCAGTTTCGTCACCGTGTTCGGAGAGTGTGAGTGATTTGTGATGTTTCTACCACCACTAACTTTAAGCTGTCACTGTGCGAGTTTTTGGTTACTGGAGCTTATTTGGTGTGAGATGAGCCATTGGTTGGCATGTGTTTATTCTCGTGTATGAGTAAATTGACTATTTTGGAGGTATGATCAGTTTGTAAACTCGTGGGATCGCTTTTGGATTGGGGTGCGGCATCTTGCGTTTTGCATATACTAGAGTTATGCTTGTTCTGGTTGCCAGATTTGGTGGGTGTTGACCGTTTCAGATTGTGTTTAAGCTATTAAGATTCAGACAGCCGGAACACAGAGATTAGTGACCACTGACGTTTTCATCGAGATGTATCAGTTCTACTTGGAGGGGTCGATTTCATCGGAGACTTAGGAGAGATGGAGCTGGATTTCTATGATGTTATAGTTTGGATGGATTGGCTGTCACGTCATCAAGTGGTACTAGATTGCCTCAGAGCAAGAGTTCATATCCCTAGAGGAGATCGGAAGATCACATTCAGTGTATTCAGGCTTACAGAGAAATTTCATTCATTTCCATGATGCACGCTGATGATCTATGGAGAAGAGGAGCAGAGGGATTTTTGGCGACTATTTCGATAGATAAGGGTGATGAGCGTCCCGAGTTGAAGGATATTCCAGTGGTTGCAGAGTTTCAGGATGTATTTGAGGCCTTAAAAGGACCACCGCCAGCCAGAGGAGATGTCCTCACTATTTGAGTTGGAGCCAGGGACTACACCGGTTTCACGGGCTCCATACCGTTTAGCACCAGCAGAGATGGCGGAATTGAAGCTGCAATTGGAGGAATTATTAAGTAAAGGTTTCATCAGGCCTAGTACTTCACCATGGGGAGCACCGTATTGTTTGTGAAGAAGAAAGATGGGAGTTTCAGGCTTTGTATCGACTACAGAGGTTTGAACAAGGTGACCATCAAGAATAAGTATCCGCTTCCGCGTATCGATGAGTTATTGGATCAATTGCAAGGAGCTTCATGGTTTTCTAAGATTGATTTGGCATCAGGCTACCACCAGATTGCGATAGCTGATGAGGATGTGCGGAAGACAGCTTTCCGTACACGTTATGGACATTATGAGTTTGTAGTGATGCCATTTGGATTGACGAATGCACCTGCCGCGTTCATGAAACTTATGAATGATGTGTTTCGCGAGCATTTGGATAAGTGTGTCATTGTCTTCATCGATGATATCTTGATTTATTCTCGGAGTAGAGAGGAGCATGCAGAGCATTTGCGGATCGTGTTGAATAAGCTCAGGGAATATAAGTTGTTTGGTAAGCTGAGTAAGTGTAGCTTCTGGCAGAGGAAGATTGGATTTTTGGGTCACGTGGTTTCTGAGGCAGGAGTTGCAGTAGATCAGGAGAAGATTACTGCAATATCAGAGTGGCCTACACCTAAGACTGCTACAGAGATACGCAGTTTTCTGGGTCTAGCAGGTTACTACAGGAAGTTTGTCAAGGATTTCTCCAGTATCGCCAGACCGATGACTCAGTTGACTGGCAAGGATGTTAGGTTTGTTTGGTCAGATGAGTGTTCGGAAAGTTTCACAGAGCTGAAAATGCGACTGACTAATACACCAGTTTTAGTACTACCGAGGCCGGGGATACCATATCAGGTTTATACAGATGCGTCAGGTACTGGTTTGGGTTGTGTATTGATGCAAGAGGGTCATGTTATTGCTTATGCATCACGTCAGTTGAGGCCTCACGAAGTCAACTACCCTACTCATGATTTGGAGTTGGCAGCAGTTGTCTTTGCGCTAAAAATCTGGAGATCGTATTGTATGGAGAAAAGGCGCAGATTTTCACGGATCACCAGAGTTTGAAGTATGTTTTTACTCAGGCTGACCTGAATTTGAGGCAGCGTCGATGGATGGAGCTTTTAGCAGATTATGACTTGGATATTACTTATCATCCGGGTAAGGTCAATCTTGTGGCAGATGCGTTGAGTAGACGCAAGAGCGATGTTTCAGAACCAAGGAGGTTCAGGAGCTGACTGGGACGCTTGCTAGTCTCAGACTGTGTGCAGTTACTGCAGAGGGAGAGACATCTGGTTTGGATGCTGCAGAGCAGGCGGACTTACTGTGGAGGATACGCGGAGCTCAGGATAGGGATGAGGCGTTGGTCAAGCAGATTGAAATTGAGAGTATTGGATATCATACAGCTTTGAGTGGGATGTACATGTACCGGAACCGAGTTTGTGTGCCTGATGATAAGTTGTTGAGAAAGGAAATCTTACAGCAAGCACACAACTCAAAATTTTCTATCCATCCGGGTAACACTAAGATGTACAGAGATTTGAAGCGTTATTACCATTGGCCTGGTATGAAGAAAGATGTGGCTACATTTGTATCACAGTGTCAGACGTGTCAGATGGTTAAGGCTGAACACCAGGTACCTAGCGGGTTGTTGCAGAACCTGCCATTGCCAGAATGGAAATGGGACATGGTGACCATGGATTTTGTTTCTGGACTACCGATAACCACCGGTGGGAAGAATGCTATTTGGGTGATTGTAGATAGACTCACCAAGTCTGCTCATTTTCTGCCAATTAAGAAGACAGATGGAGCTACGCAGTTGGCGCATATATACATTGATGAGATTGTGAGGTTGCATGGTGTTCCTGTTAGTATTGTTTCTGATCGAGATCCAAAGTTCTCATCAGCTTTTTGGAAGCCTTTCAGAAAGCACTTGGGACAAAAGTCCATATGAGTACGGCCTATCACCCACAGACAGACGGGCAGTCAGAGAGGACTATTCAGACATTGGAGGATATGCTTAGGGCTTGCGTCCTAGATTGGGAAGGTAGCTGGGGGAAGTACTTACCTCTAGTAGAGTTTGCGTACAACAACAGTTATCATTCGAGTATTGGGATGGCACCATACGAGGCACTTATGGTAGGCCTTGTCGTACACCACTATGTTGGACAGAAGTGGGGGAGAGACGAGATTTAGAACCAGCAATGGTTCAGGAGACGGTAGAGCAAGTTGAGATGCTCAAGACTCGGCTTAAGGAAGCCCATGATCATCAGAAGAGTTATGCAGATAAGCGCCGTAAGGATTTGGAGTTTCAGGTGGGAGACTTAGTATACCTGAAAATGAGGACATTTCGGGGAGGATCTAAGACTCGAAAGTTAAAGAAGCTTAAACCGAGATATATGGGACCGTACTTGATTTTGGAACGGATTGGAGCAGTTGCATACAAACTGAAGTTATCAGATGAGTTGTCAGCTTTCATGATGTGTTCCACGTGTCTGTTTTGAGGAAAGTTGTGAGAGAGCCAGAGCTCATTTTGCCTCAGCCGCCAAAGGATCTTGGTAAAAATTTGTCTGCACCTTGTCTGCCAGTTGAGATTATGGAGCGTCAAGTGAAAGCTGTTCAGGAGTGATGACCAGTATGGTCAAGGTCCGTTGGGCAAGAGACGGATCCAGGAGGAGACTTGGGAAATCGAGGCTCAGATGAGGATTGATTATCCAGAGCTTTTTCAGGATGGTATCGGACAGTCGGTTCAGGAGCCGAATTCGGGGTCGAATTCTTTTTGTAGTGGGGGAGAATTGTAACGACCCAATTCCTAAGGCCCAGCAAAAGCCCAATCAACTTTCAAGAAACCCTAGTAGTCCTTTTCTTTAAATACCAGCTCCTGCAGATTATTTTATTCACGAAAACCTAAACACGTCGAACCTCTGCAGAATCGAGCCGTCGTTGAGATTAGTGACGAACCCGCCGCCGTCGCCAGTTCCTGAGCCGAGATCGGATACGACACCACCATCACACGCCGAAGGTAACCACCGGAACCGCCGTGTTTATTGTTTTAAGTTTTGGCCGATTAGTAAATCGATCGTATCTCTCTAACCATTGGTATTTTGTGATTCTAAGACCACCACCGTGTTCGTGACGTCGAGAGGAGTCCGGAGCTCGAAAATCAGCCGGAGAATCGCCGCGACGCGCCCCCAAGCGCGGAGAGAAGTTTCGCGCGTGAAGATCACGCGCCGCCGCCTCCGCCGGACGTTCGCCGGAGCCGCCGCAGCCGACCACCGTCCGTTCGCCGCCGGGAGTCCGCCGCGCCTCCGCCGCCGCCGGTGATTTTTCCGGTAAGCCACCGCCGTCTTTGCCGCCCCGGCGACCGTCATCGGTGACTCCGGTGACTCGCTGACTCGCCGGTGACTCGGCGACTCGGCTGAGTCGACTCAGCGAGTCAACTCGTTGACCAGTCAGCCCGGGTTGTTTGATGTTTGACTCGGTTTTGATAATTCGATTGCGGTCTGGTTTCGGTTATTGGAAACTGATTTTGTGGTTAGAGATTAAACCGGTTTGAAATTGATTGATTCTGGTTCAATCGAAATCGATTCGGTTAAGAAAACCGAATGGTTTGATTCGATTTCGATTTGGTCAAGGGTTGACCGCTTGGGTCAGAGTTGACCGGGTTGACCCTTTGACCAGCGGGTTGACTTTTGACCAGATTCCTAGTTATCCGTTTTTAACCGTTCGAAGGGCGTTCTGACTCGATTTTTCGCCCTGATTTCAGATTTGGAGTCTGTTTGAGCAGTTGGAGTTCATAGCTACTACTTTTCCACATTTGCTAAGGTGAGGATCTATCCCGAAACTCCGTACCAGTATAGAATTCTTCTATCGTAGTTTAGATTTCGAAACATGAATGAGTCTGTTGAGTCGTGGATTGATAGATAGTTTATTCATTGTAAACCGGAATTAGGGGTCTAGAGGATTCAACTATTGTTTGGATGTTTGATGATAAATGTGATATATATATATATATATATGTAAGTACATAGTTATAGTAGGGACTATGTGTTGTGCGGGTTCAGAGATGTCTGAGCTGTCGACCAGATGTGGTGTGCGGGTTCGGGGATGCCTGAGCTAGCGACGCAGATATGGTGTGCGGGGCCCAGAGACGTCTGAGCTAGCGACGCAGATTTGTGTGTGGGCGGGTGCAGAGACGTTTGCATATCTACGCAGATTATGGTGTGCGGGGGTGCAGAGACATACTGTACTAGCGACGCAGAGTATGTATTATCCTTATGAGAAATGCGGGTGTATGGATTAGCTGTGTGCTATCATCGCATTGTTTGTGTTGTGTGATGCTTTAGGCATCGTGTGTGTTCATGTTAGAGCTAGACTTCCATAGCGGGAGTTCTATTTACTCAAGTCAGTGGTTTGCGGATTAGTATCCCATGCCTCACTGAGTGACTCCCCTGTTACTCATTCCTCCTTTCTTTCCCTTTCAGGTGAGCTGATCAGCAGGAGTGATTGCTTTGGATTGGTGCTTTGGAGTTTTACTCTTATTTTCAGACTTCGGTTTTTATGCCTTTATCGATATTTTCCGGGATTTATTTTATTTATGCTATTATTGGATTATGGTGTTGAGTTTGACTTTTGAGAAGTAATAAATGGAGACTTTTATGAGATTATTATTTATT
>NW_026619971.1:0-6297 GCF_000801105.2 Raphanus sativus | reverse complement strand
TAGGCCACTCTCGTGAATCTCAATGCTGCACTCTACCTTTCTGCAGAAAAGGTCACGCTCAGACTTACTGTCGTCTGGGCGTGGGCCTGCCCCGCGGAGCGACTTCACACCAGACACACTACTCTTCCACGTCTGGATAAGTATTAAATTTTGGTGCTAACCGGTATTTTCGCATATTTGCTCCAATGCATATCAGCCGTCAGCATCTGATTACAGTACTTTGCAGTGTACGTCATGCCCCCTGCGTGTATTTAGCTCGTAGCGTCTTTAACACAGGGTTTGGGTAGCCACTAGTACGGTGATCCCCACGTAACATTTTGGACTTATTAGCCTTTTCGCAGGGCCCGAGGTGCAGACAATGTAATAGGATTGATCAGACCCGTTCCTTATATGTCGTACACACATGTGACTAGTCTCACTAGTATAGTATAGGGTTTGCTGAGATCTAAGATCCCTTAGGACCTGACCTACCTAGTATGCCCTTTAAGTACATTGGGAGTTCCTATAACCCTCTTTAGCCGTAACTAATTATGTATTTTTAAGCTTAGTCCGGAGACGTTATCGCATACATAGGAGAAGGAAACCAGTGTACTTAAATATATCATAATATAGTAGTAGTATATATTAAAGCTTGATCCGGGGACCTTACTTTAGAAGTGATAGAATTTGAGGTGCAAGGCATTCCAGCAGTTGGATTGGACCTTACCGTCGCTGTCTTCCAGCTTATTAGGCTCCTGCCATTGAACCTCTTTACCTTATAGGACCTTCCCATCCAGGAGCGAGTTTTCCGGCTGATTTGCCTTTGTGTGGTCACAGACTCGCCTTAGGACCCAATCCCCTTTCTGGAAGGTTCTGGATCTGACCTTTTTGTTGTAGCTCTTGGCTACTTTCAAACTGGGTAGGACGCATTTATAAGGCGGGCCGCCTCCTCTTTTTCATCGAGTAGGTCTAGACTCAGGGACATATAGCTCGTTGTTCTCCTCCTAGGAGAGGAATTCAGAGACCGTTGGTCCTTACGTGCACCTCTGTGGGTATCACCACTTCAGCACCATAGACAAGGAAGAAGGAAGTCTCCTGGGTAGCCATCTTCGGGGTTGTTCGATAGGCCCAGAGTACTCCATGTAGCTCTTCTGCCCATCGCCCATGGGGCGTCTTCTAGGCGCTTCTTGAGCATTTTCACCACTGTCTTATTAGTTGATTCGGCTTGACCGTTAGATTGGGGGTGTCGTGGTGCTGAATAGGAAAGCTTGATGTTCCAGTCCTTGAAGAACTTTCGGAAGTTGTAGCTTGTGAACTAGGGTCCGTTGTCTGTGACAATCTCATGGGGGTTCCGAAGCGTGTGATCACGTTAGTCAATAGGAATTTCCTGATCTGGAGATCCGTTATCTTGGCTAGTGCTTCAGCTTCTACCCACTTCGTGAAGTAATCGGTCACGACTAGGAGGAAGATCTTTTGCCCCGGTGCCATAGGGAATTTTCCCACGATGTCCATGCCTTACTTTCGAAAGGGCCAAGGGAGAACTTAGCGATTTGGAGTTCTCTGGTGGAAGGTTGGAGACTGGTGCGTGCTTCTGGCATTGACTACAGAGCTTGGCTTGTTTGAGGGAGTCCCTCACCATGGGTTGGCCAGTACTATACAGCCCTTCTGGCTCTGAGCACCAGGCTCCGACCACTAGAATGGGAACCACACTCTTCTTCGTGAAGCTCTTCTAGTATCCTGGCGGCTTCTCTAGGGGTAAGGCATCGTAGATAGGGTCCTGAAAAGGATCTTCGATAAAGTCTCCCCTCGGAAAAGCAGTACCTTGCAGCTTGGCGCCTTATCTTTCGACTTTCGTCTCGATCTTCAGGTAAGGTGTCGTACCTTAGATAGTTAATGATGGGAGTCATCCAGGTCTCTCCTTCATCTACCACATATACTTCTTCAGACTCCGTCTCTTTTTCGGTTGCGGGCGACTGGAGTACCAGTAGTGGGATGCTCATATGACTTGTGGTTTCTAGGGCGGACCCTAGATTAGCTAGAGCGTCGGCCTGTGAGTTGTGCTCCCTAGGGATCTGGGTGAGCTTGTAGTGTCGGAACCTGTTGAGTAGTTGCTTAGCCACGGATAGATACCTGATCATACTCGGATCTTTCGCCTGGTAGTCTCCTTGGACTTGGCTTATGATCAGTTGTGAGTCGCTGAAGACCTTGATGTCTTCTACTCCCATCTGTTTGGCGAGTGTCAACCCCGCTATTAGAGCTTCGTATTCAGCTTCGTTGTTCGTTGCTTTGAAGTTGCATCGTACGGCCCTTGAGGCTGATTCCCCCGTGGGGGAAGTTAGGACTAGCCCCACGCCTGCGCCCCTTACGTTACTAGACCCATCAACGTATAGTATTCAAGCGCCTTTCTCCCCTTCGATATCACGAAGCTTTACCTCTTGTTCCAAGGCTGGAAACATGGCATGAGAGAATTCGGTTACGAAATCTGCTAGGACTTGCGATTTGATGGCTGTTGCAGGCCGGAAGATCACATCATACTCCCCCAGCTCTATGGCCCATTTTGCTAATCGTCCAGACACTTCCGGCTTTTGAACCAAGAAGAGTTCATCGAGCCTAAGGTTTCAGATCTAACTCTACTATCTACGGGGGATTCTAGGGTTTTGCTAGGGGAACCGTCGGACATTATCGATCTAGCAGAAGTAAAGAAAAGAGAGAAAGGAAGAAGACGGCTACATGTCAAAGAGCGAGAGGAAATCTTCAAGAAAGGGAGCCACCGAGAGAGAAAATCTTGAGAGTAGTAGAGAAGAAATGAGGAGAATAAGACTTTGGTCTCGATCAAATGAAAGAAAGAAGGAGGAAACCCTAGGGTGGTGACCACACGCCTCGTACAAATCGCCACGCGATCAATTGGGCGCCAAACGAAGAAACTCAACCGTCGTAGGGCCTTTTCGCGAAGCCCACTCCATTCGAATAAGCTCAAAGACGAGGCTCGTACCCCTTGATTCTTCAAAAGGGGATTGCCCCATCTCGTCTCCTCATTTGAAAACAAGTCAAGACATGGACCCAGACGCTCTAGGAAGTTATGACTTTCAGAGCCTCGTAAAATCAGTATTTCATTCATCAGTCAAGGTCACGGCCTGACCCATTGCAAGAAGAAAAGGTACTCAAGGAATGCTCCGTCCTAGGAGAAAACCATCAAAACTCAAGAAGCACATGTTATCCCTTGATTTCCAGGAGCAAATCAAGGAATAAGGGGCAAACTGTTGGGGAAAAATATCCAGACATAAGTTTTCTCCAGCTTCCGGATAGGCCCTCGACTTCTAGACCCTTGCTCAAGGAGAAACCAGGGACCGACCCCTGCCTTAGGTCCTACCCCCTTGATCGGGCCGACCCCTTGAAGTAAAATAGAAGTTTTCCGCCTAAGGAGAAACTTCCATTTTTTCGATTATGGAAGAGTTCTATTACTTGAAGCCGACATCTATAACTATAAAAGGGTAGCCCAAACCCTAGAATGAGGGATCGACTATTCGAGACTTAGAGATTAGAGTTTAGACGACTAGAACTAGGGTTCATACACCACTGTAGGAACCGAAATTCGCACCGTCAAATTATCGTATATTTTAGGAAAGTTGGAAAACCCTAATTTCCCAGAGGTCCCGGATTTCTGAGAAACCACACGTTAAGCAATCAGAACACGACAATAACGAGAAAGTACAAATAAAATCGTATAAAGAGAGCAAGAAGGATTTTATTCCGAATCTGCGTATGAGCGTAACAACAAGGTAACGTGCTTCAGATGCGAGAGCTGTCGGCGAGATCCCTAGTTCTAATACCCGAAGGTGGCTAAACCTAATTGAGTCGCAGCTCGAAAAACAAAAACGGAAAGTTGCCTAAAATGCTCAAAGCGCTAATTTGCTCTGAAAAGTGATGCTCTATGCCTCTCGCCTGGAGCTCCTTATATACTCCCTCCAAAGTCGGTTTACGCTTCCCCCTTTTGCCCTTAAGCTGTCATAGTCGAAAAATGGGAATATTCCATTTTTCCGATCTTCATGATTATCTGCGGAAAGTTTCCATTTAATCTGCGAAAACTGATGCTTATCCTCCAAGCATAAACCGTCATAAGGTTTATGGGTTTTTAAGAAATCGTAAGTGGGCCTCGAATCAAGTTTAGGACCCTTTGGGCAGTCTTTTTGATTCGAGACGTTTTTCACGATTTCTCCGATAAGGTTAAGTTTCCGCGGTTTTATCGTAAACCAAACGGACGATTCCATTTGATCGAGAAATCAAGAAATGGTTAGTCGCGTGTTGCGAAGAACGGCTATTAGGAGAACCGAGAATGCATAGTTTTACGTCGTATCGTCGTTTCGGAAGACTTCAGACATTTTGGAAAATGATCGATGTAAGAATGCTCGATCGATATAGCGACCGAACCTGTTCCGTAGCTCGGTCGCTTTCTATACGGAGCTCGTGGCTCGGTCGCTATAGCGACCAAGCTGTAATCGAAGCTCGGTCGCTATAGCGACAGAGCGTGGTCTCGTGATCCGTTCGCTATAGCAACCGAGCTTTTGTTCGTGACCCGATCGCCATCACGAACGGGTTTGTGCCGTGGACTGAGGTCCGTTGTCCAAGCGTTTGAAACCATTGCGAAGCTACGATTCTCTTAAGATGCTTGTTTGCGGATGTTTGGACCTTTGATAACATTGTTCCGTTTGATTTAAGAAATCGTTACTTTCTTAAATCGTTGATTTCTTAAGTCGTTGATTAAGAAATCGCTAATTTCTTAAGCCGCTGATTAAGAAATCGTTGATTTCTCAAGTCGTTGATTAAGAAATCGTGGTTTTTAAGAAATCGTTGATTTCTTAAATCGTTGATTAAGAACTCGTTGTTTTAAAGAATCGTTGTCTTAAAACAAGATTTTTTCCGCAAGTTTTTCGTATAAGTTTTCTTATAAGTTTCCGTTACCCGGAAACGTAGGAAATTCTTAAGTAAATAATTTTTAACGGAAATTTGGATGCCAACTTTGCCTTGTCCGATTTCGACCCCAACAGTTAGCCCCCCAGTGCGGTAGAATCGTGGGTTGGCGAGATTATGTCGCATGGTTTGGCGAGTTTAGGCGAGTTTGTAGGCCAAGTTTGTATCCAAAAGTCCGAGCTTGAATAGTAAATCCTGAAGTTTATAAAAGAGGGGGTAACTCTTTCATTTTTACTCACCCCTCTTTCATAAGACTTTCTTTGAAGAATCCTTTCAAGAGAATTTTTTTTTTTAGAAAGAAAATCCTTTACAAAGATGTCAAAGTTGTTTAGAGGCGGAAAGAAATCTTCTAAAAAGAAGAACTCCCGTGACTTCTTCTCCCGATTGCAATCAGGAAGAGTTCCTCATTCCGAAGGTCGAGTTCAAATTTCCTCCGAATGCGGCCGAGTGTGATGCGTACTGGAAAGCGAGCAGTGATCGAATCAAACGTCCCGGGGAAGAAAAGTTTCCGATCTCGCAATCTCGGAATGTGGGGGCCCACTTACCGAGCAAGACCACCGAACTTTTCCTTGAGACACTTCGAAAGATTGCCAGGGTCCCGTAGGCGGTTGAGTTCTGGAATCCTGTCGCACCCCCTTTATTATCAGATCGTATTTTTATCTTTGTAAAAAATTCTTTTTTTGAATTCCGCAGGCGAGGAACAATCTCGGCTCGGCGTTGGTGGATACCCAGAGAGAGACGAGGATTTGGCGCTTCAAAGCGGAGAAAAACGCGAATGATTTTTGCGCGACTCCAAGATGAGACCTTGGAAAGGAATTTAAGGGCGGCCGCCGACCATGCCAAAGAAATTCGCCGAGTGAGGAGGCAGGCCAAACGGGAGATCGCCGCCGAGATGCAGAATCAGGCGATGCGATTCCAGGAGGAGTATCACAATCTTCGGGCAGCCTATGCTGCGGTGGGCGATTTTCACGAGTGTCGCAGATCGGTTGGAGCTCTCGCGAGGACTCAACAGAGGGATTATGTTTATAAAGAGGAGTTGAGCTTCATGCAAGGTGGCATGAAGGACAATGCTCACGCCGAGTCGCTTGTTCCCCCTATCGAGGAAAGGATCTGGGGACTTTCGGAGCCGATCCCGGTTTCTCCTGACACGGTGGTCTCGTGATCCGTTCGCTATAGCAACCGAGCATGGTCTCGTGATTCGTTCGCTATAGCAACCGAGCTCTTGTTCGTGACCCGATCGCCATCGCGATCGGGTTTGTGCCTTGGACTAAGGTCTGTTGTCCAAGCGTTTGAAACCATTGTGAAGCTACGATTCTCTTAGGATGCTTGTTTGCGGATGTTTGGACCTTT
>NW_026619970.1:0-6299 GCF_000801105.2 Raphanus sativus | reverse complement strand
CTGAATGTATAATAAAATAGTTATATACCTATGTCAACCAAAATTATAACAAAGATACGAAGACGTATAATAAAGTTGTTATAATATAACTAGTTATATACTACAAATAATAACATATATATTATCTCAACAAACAAATAATAATGATTTTTAATAAATGTACTTCTAATATAACTATGGTTCGACCATATAAATATATATATATATATATAACTATATAAGACTATGTAAGACTATATTATAAAACTCTTTCCGATTAACAGTCGCGTGAATATGTAAGCTCAATGATTTGGAGCTTGACATGATGGTGCAATGACACAGAGAGAGTGTTGCTGCTGTGTTACACATGGACGAGAATGTGTAACACATCGACGAAGACAGAAGGGACTAAGACGTGAAGATGTGGAGAGTTCTCATTGGCTGATCTTGTTTGGACGTGAATAACAAACTAAAAGATCCTCAGATCACAAATTGGAAGATTTGGTGATGCTGGTTTTTAGGAAAAGATATATTGCACAATTGGAAATAATTGGTGGCAATAAAAAGAGAAGTTTAGACCTAAGTTTAGGCTAAGCTTTTAACGTTGTATTCTCACAGAAACACAGACAGGGGTTTGGGGTTTCAGAAGGTGAGCGATTTGTAGAGGTGATCAACAGGGGTTGGTTCACTCAAAGGGTAGATTAAGAATTGGTCCGTGTCAAGCCGTGTGTGGCGTTGAGTAATTCGGATTAGACAAGTCTTTGTAAAAGATTGTTTAAGTGATTCTTAATAAAGAGATAGTTGATCTCGAATCCCCTGTGTTCTTATTGGTTTCACCTGCTGTAGACTTTTCATTTGGTATCAGAGCGGGTCACTTCGTTGGATTGCGTATTCACATACAGGTTGAGGTCCTGCGGAAGAAGTCTTTGAAACCATGAAAGAATTCATCACCCTACCGAGTCCATACATGCTGGATGAAGGGAGTTTTGGCCATTGGAAGGCTCAGATGAGACATATCATTCGAGGAATAGATGAAGACGCCTGGACTGCTGTTGAACTAGGCTGGTCGCCACCTACCATGCTCATGGAAGATCACACATATGGTCCCAAACCGAAGGAAAGATGGACAGAATCTGAAAAAGTTGCATCAAAGTTCAACTCCAAAACACTCACTGTAATATTCTCAGCTGTTGATTTGGACCAATTCAAAATTATTCAAGGATGTGAATCAGCAAAGGAGGCTTGGGATGTTCTGATCAATCACTTTGAAGGTGACACAAGTGTAAGAAGAACAAGGATTGATCATCTAGCTACAAGGTTTGAGAACCTGCGAATGGAAGATGATGAATCTATTGCTAGTTTTGTGTCTAAGATAAGCTCAATTGCTAGTGCAGCCTCTGTTCTGGGAAAGAAATACAAAGAGAGTGAGCTCGTCAAGAAGTTGTTGAGATGTTTACCTCCTCGATTTGAAGCCTACAAAGCTGTGTTAAAAATTGCAATGAACACTGATGACATGAAGTTTGATCAACTTGCTGGTATACTCAAGGTACAAGATCTAGAGAAAAACCATGAGTTATCAAAAACTCAGAAAGGATATGGGATTGTTTTCGCAGCAGAATCAGAGGAAGAAGATAGAGTTCAACGCCTAGAAGACAATCTAACTCTTATGGTTCAGAAATTCAACAAAATGGTCAAACATGTTGGGAAAGGTGAGAAAGGATCAGGTATTCAGTCCTCCATGAACGACTCACAGCACTTCAGCAATCAAGGTTCTAGGTCTGAACCATCTAAGGGAAAGAAGGAGAATAATTTACAGTGTCGTGAGTGTGAAGGCTTTGGCCATCTTCGCAAGGAATGCCCTGTAGCAAAGATAAAAGAGCTTAGGTGTATTGAATGCAAGGGTATCGGACATACTGCAAGCGAGTGTCCAAGCAATCTAAAGAAAGACAGATCTCTTTTATGCTTTAGTGACACTGAATCAGAAAGTGAGAGTGATGAAGATGGTGTGTTGAACAACTTTGTTGCTCTTACTGGTCAGAATACAATGAGTGATCATCATTCTAGCTCAGACTCAGATTCAGAGAGAGAGGGAGAAGATATGACTGCTGATCTCAAGTCTGAGTATAGAGCATTGTTCAAACAATTCGCAGAACTCAGCCATGAAAATCTGCAACTCATCAAAGATACAGCTATGTTGAAGGCGCAAGTCAATATCCTGGAGTTAGAATAACCTAATACAAAAGCTGAGACTGAGCCAAAAACAAGAGAGAGTGGTGAGAAAGCCGAGCTTCAGTCCCTTACAAAAGCTATCGCAGAGCAGAACCGAGTTTTACAAGAGTCTGAAACAAAGTTTCATCAGATGAAACAACTGCTGAATCAAGAACTTGAGAAAAATCAGTTTCTGGAAAGGCAACTCACTGAGAATCATAAGAAAGTGAGGATGTTGAACACTGGTTCAGCAACTCTGGATCATATTTTATCAATTGGACAGTCTCCAAAAATCAGTTCAGGCTTGGGCTATCAAGGGTTGTCTTCACAAGAGTATAGTGAAGCTGAAGGGATAAAGTTCATAAAAGCTGAAGATAAATCAGAACCAGTGACAAAGATGGAAGAGAAGCAAAACACAACTTGTGGGAATGAATTCTTGTTCAGTGCAAAGCGATATTATCATGGGAGTAGCTCTCAGACGGTTGAGAAGAATAAAGAAACCAAGTTTGTGAAGCGCTCAATCCCAGTGGTCTCAGCTGACAACAAAGATGAAACTCAAGCAAACACTGTGACACAAAAGATACAAGACAGTAAAGTTGGTGTTAAGCGAAGGAACGGCTGTCACTTTTGTGGCAAGATCGGACACAGAGTTGCTTATTGTTACGCTCGTAGAAATCAGTTTGAAAGAGCATGGAGGCTGAATTTGTGCTTCATAGAACCCAAGAAGTGTGGATATGTGTGGATTGCTAAACGAGATCTCTATCCTAAATTCAGTAGACAGACGGGTCATGAGTTACACCTTCGAACTGATGTATCACACGAGCGTGCTGCAGAACAAGAGGAAGAAGTTCTATGTAACTTGGCACGCATTCAAGTCAAAGAACCAGAGATCAAAATTTCGGCTAGTCCGAAGCTACATCATAAACGTGGTTTTTCACACCTGGGTAGAGAGAAACATGATGTGGTTTGTGAATGCAAATTATGTCAATCTCACATTGAAAAGAAAGTCAAGATGGAAAAGGAAAAGGAAACTTCAGGTCGTGGTGATCAAGGAGACACATATTATGTAGCATGTAACAATGAGGAAACTGTTACAAAAGTGACTGGACACGTGGATCAGATGGGGTCAGTTCAACATAAAGCCATTGGTTCTAAAACAGAGAGTCTGTCTCAGAAAGATGTTACACACAGGGAAAAATGTGTGACACCCCCGAGTATAGGTGAGAGTTCGAATTACCTCACTACCATACGATCACAGCACAGTCTTATCACTGACATATGCACCCTATGGCAAGCTGCTTCAGAAGCATCACACCCACTGGTTGTCCGAAAAATCAGTAACCACGTAAAGGGTATCCTTGAACTCAAATTACATAATTCCCTTGACACTAACATGATGATGACAGGAGTTTGTGATGCCAATTGGATGTTTTTCTTGGACAACGACAACCTGAAGGTGTGCTACAAGGTGTCACCGTGTCTTGCTGAAACGGAAAACATAGTCTTGAGAACGTTGAGGATCCATATGTTGGTAAAGAGATCGACACATGCTGAGTATGGTAATACTTTTGACTCTTTTTATGTTCACTGCAATAACTTGAATGTCATCTGCATACCCATGAATCTTGTTCAACTATCATTGACTGAGCAAGTAGTTATTAGACATCATCTTGTTAGAGAATTAGAAGAGGAAAAACTTGTTATCATTGAACATGTTGCATCTGAGAACAAAGCTGTTGATATAGTTAAACTACCTTACTTCAATTGCTTTTTGTGTATGCGAAAAGCTCTTGGAATCTCTGATCTCTAACTTGTTTTGTCTTTGAGAGAAGGTCATGTGTCTAGCTGATATCGCATATGGAGTCACACCAACTAAAACCTCTTGTCAGCAAGTTTTGTTCATGTGAATAACATAAGCTACAATGACTGGGTCTGATCATAGCAGTTCACTAAAGAAAGGCACTCATCTCGGAACAGGATGCAACACATTTTGATTTTGGTGATGATCACTGTCTGGATTGAACAAAGTAGCACGGGAGAGGATGAGTGTAACACATGCAGGGAGAATGTTTAAAAATGTGTCCTGCAAATAACAGGAAGTTTTGCACACTGTGAAAAGAAAGACAATAAGGCCTGACATGAAGGACACTCATCTTGGATCAGGGTGTTGCAACACTTTGTATCTGGTGATGATCACTGTTTTGATTGGGCAGAATCAAATTTCTCAAAGCACTCATCTTGGATCAGGGTGCTACAACACTTTGTATCTGGTGATGCTCTTTGTTTTGATAAGTATGTGGTTCTGGTGAAGTTTTGAAATGGATGAAAGAACATTAACAGAACACTACCGCAGAGGAAGAGGTAGAAACACAAGATGACCATCGTGTCTTCTGAAAACGGTGTGATCATGATCCCAGTCAAAGTGGAATATGTTAGTTGCTGGACAAAGGAACTTGTGACAGCTACTCGGCTGAGAAATAGCTACAGGTTTAGGCTGACAAGTTGATTTCATTAATCGCCTTTTGTGATGAAATATGTGATGAGGTTGATGCTGATCTATCTTACTGACTCAGGAAAGTTATCTAAACTCAATTCTGTAAATCCATTTAAATTTAATTATCTCAGATGTACATGCTAGGTGATTTATCATGGGATCCTTATCTTTTCCTTGCAAATGTGTCGAACTCAGCTTGCTTTGTCTCTTACTCTTTAGTGTTTAAGTGAAGTTGAATCTCTGGGTTGATAAAGTGAACAAGTTTGGTCTTGATTGTCCTTACAGTCTTGGTTGTCTTTACTAACAAGATCTTTTGAGTGAGTCTTATAAGGTACATCCTTATTCCTCTGAAGGATAGTCAACAGATAGGTGTCATTCCTCTCTATGATCTTGCGACGTCAGGTAAGTATTCTCTCTGTGAACCGGTTAGTTTTATCAGAATATGCAATCAAGTAGAATCTGGTTGTGTGATCACAATCAGGGGGAGAACTGAACAACTCACATATTGTTTTGTGATTAATGGTTTAGTGAATTATATTGCTTCCGTGCTTCACTAGGTTTGTGTTTGTGAGTTGATGTTTACAGGATGCTTGAGTTGACATATTCAGATAAAAAGGGGGAGAGTGTAAGCTCAAGGATTTGGAGCTTGACATGATGGTTCAATGACACAGAGAGAGTGTTGCTGCTGTGTTACACATGGACGAGAATGTGTAACACATCGACGAAGACAGAAGGGACTAAGACGTGAAGATGTGGAGAGTTCTCATTGGCTGATCTTGTTTGGACGTGAATAACAAACTAAAAGATCCTCAGATCACAAATTGGAAGATTTGGTGATGCTGGTTTTTAGGAAAAGATATATTGCACAATTGGAAATAATTGGTGGCAATAAAAAGAGAAGTTTAGACCTAAGTTTAGGTTAAGCTTTTAACGTTGTATTCTCACAGAAACACAGACAGGGGTTTGGGGTTTCAGAAGGTGAGCGATTTGTAGAGGTGATCAACAGGGGTTGGTTCACTCAAAGGGTAGATTAAGAATTGGTCCGTGTCAAGCCGTGTGTGGCGTTGAGTAATTCGGATTAGACAAGTCTTTGTAAAAGATTGTTTAAGTGATTCTTAATAAAGAGATAGTTGATCTCGAATCCCCTGTGTTCTTATTGGTTTCACCTGATACCAAGTGTTGAGATTGTGAAAGCCCATGTCCAACTCTATTTATCGGATTAGTAAGACACATAGACTTGTAATATAAATATGTTTCGACCACATAACAATTTTTACGGCTGTTCACATGATAGAAGATTGTATGCTTTGGCCAATGAAATAACGATCACATCTGTATAAATTGTAACGAAATAAAATGCCTAAAAAGGTTGTTCCATAACAATGACGATGCATGTAATTATGCTAGTCAAAAGAGGGTTTTTAATTAAAGAGGCTGAGAATAGCTATGGTGATGCCTAGGGCTGGGCAAAAAATCCGAACCCGAAAAACCGAACCGAACCCGATCCGAAAAAGTAGCACCGAACCCAAACCGAAATTGATTAAATATCCGAACGGGTTCAAAATTTCGGTATTTAAAGAACCGAAACCGAACCCGATCCGAACCGAAATATTTTGGG
>NW_026619969.1:0-6304 GCF_000801105.2 Raphanus sativus | reverse complement strand
TATGCACTGTCTTCTCTTGATGCACTTGTTCTGGATCATCAACTAGCTTCTTCTTCTGATATTTATTTCTTTATTTCAACACTCCCCCTCAAGCTTGACCATAGGAGATCCTTGGACAAGCTTGGAACTGTGAAGAAGCTCCCTCATTAAAAACCTTACAAGGAAAACCACGTGGGATAAAACCTTGCTAGGGAAAAAGAGTGGAGTCCATCACAGCCTAGGGATTGGCCAGTGAGCTCTTGTGCCTTAGAACCAGTGTGGTTGGACACAAGAAGCTCTGGATCATGGCCTAAACAGGTGCAGCAACACCAATGAGATGCTGCACACACCATACAACTCAGCTTCACCTCTTATGGAACCGGTTTGGGACTCCCCCTCTCAAACAGCTTCAAGACATCTTCTTATAAAGGCTGGGAGGCGACCAGATCATCTTCAAACACCAGTGAGGCTGATCATACTTCAAACTCAGCTTGCCCCCTTCATAGACATTGGTTTGGGTCTCCCCCTCTCAACGGACTTCATAGCCTCTCTAGGGAAGTTAGGAGACGACCAAGAACTCTTCAGTGAGGCGCGAAGCAATGGTACCTGATACATTATCCCAAAGGTGCATCAGTACTTATCAAGACTCAAGAATAAAAAAAACCATAAAAAATAAAGATTGCATCCCATTGATGCATCACACTTCAATCAATCATTTTAAGTATCTTTTCAAGCTCACAAACACAATGAAAAGATGAATGAATTGAACTGAAAGGGTTTAAAGAGTATATGGGAACTTCCCTCTTTGTTTTGGTGAGTTTCTCACTCAGCCAGTGCATCATCTTTATGGTGTCATCAACTTGAACTTCTTGGAAGCCTTTGTCAATGAGCTCAATAAGTATCTTGCATCAGTTTCTAGAATGTTGATGAGGAGTGCTGAGCACTTGAATCCTCCACGCCATTTCTTCTCTCAACCAGCCTTGCATTTTTCTCTTGAATTTTAATCATGTAGGGGGACTTTGCAACTCCATGATCTGCCACCATCATTTGATTGCTCAGCCAAGAATGTCCCTGATTGAATAATCCTTATATCCTTGCATCTGGCTGGTGAGCACATTGAGGAGTGACAGCTTCTCTATACTGATCACCTAATCCCTCTTTTAAATCGCCAAACTCTTGCTGGCCTTCTATGAGGAAATGAGACACTGAACACTGAAAGCTTCATGGATCTTCTGGTAGCTCACTGATATTTCCCCTCCTCAAGCTTGACTGAGTATAATGACAAGCTTGAACTTGAGCTTCAGTGAGCTTTGAAACTGGGAGCACAACAATACCAACATCTGCGCTTAATCCAACCAATTCACCATACTCCAGGAGCACAACAATACCAACATCTGCGCTTAAGCCAACTGGATCACCATCTGCCTTCAGCTCCAATGTCTTTGGACCAACAGTCTCCTCATGACTTAGTGATGGCCCTCCTTGTGAGTCTCTTGAACCAGGAGCACAACAACTCCAACGCCTGCGCTTAAGTCAACCGGTTCTCCTCACAAGCTTTCTCTCCATGGTCAGGAATATACACCAAGTGTAGGCTCTGAACAACATGGGCCTTTTTCTCCATGATCAGGAATATGCATCTTGAGCAGGCTCTGATCAACATGAGTATCTCTTTTCCTGTTGCTGCTTCTGGTCTGATAGCCACAACTCTGTGTCCTACACACCATTACAACTCAGATAGAGATCAGTAACAACAGCATGGGACCAGATCACTGAATAAAATCATGACTGGTCGCCACTGCTTCAAAACAGATGCAAAACAGCTTATCACCTCATGTGACAGCTTTTAGAAACTATATGAATGCATCAGGCACAATATGTATGCATCTTTAACACAAATCTAGGAACACTCCTAGACACTTATCAATGCATCATGAAAGATAAAGACAATGAAAGGATTCACAATACATTTCAATATCATGGATGCAATGACAACCTAGGCAGACACTTCTAGGAACAAAAAAAAACAGACCCATATGATAATTTTAGGACTTCTAGCAACTTAACATGACCCATTGGTCTCTAAATAAACCAGACACATTACACAAGCTTTTATTCAGGTTTAGGAGGTTTAACTTACAGCCAAGGAACCTGGGCTGGTTCCTTGAACCTCCATATACACACTACTCATCTGAGCTTGGCGGATTTGAGTTTTGGATGCATTACCCAACTCCTTCTCCTTGTGTGCTTATCCCTGTTTGTAAAGCTCATCCTTGGATCCCCTCCTGTCCTCCTAGTCTTCTTAGTTCTATTGAGAACCATCATCAGATTCTAGGTTGGTTAGAACAGCCTTTGAACATTCCTTGAAGTATGGCTGACTTTGAGTGCTTTTAAGAGCATGAGATGAAATGGCTTCTCAATATTTCTTCTTGCTGATTTGACTTCACCATACACGACCAGAGGATCAGATAGGAACCCTGAGAGAATGACTGAGAGGACTGTGGCTTTGGTTGACTCCAAATTGGAGTAAATTTGAGCACATCAGTTTGAGCAGTCTTCAAAGGTGTGAGACATGAGCTTTTGCTTGTTGTGTGGAAGAGAAATCACCAGGCATTGAGTAACCTGTTAATTCAACTAAGGAAAACATCAGTAGACACACAAGAGATCAGAACATGGGTTTCACCAAGTCTGATCTCGAGAAACAATTTAATTACAAATCACAGCACAGATTTTAACAACAAGTCTAAGCAATCTTTTAAGGAAATAGCAACCAATTACAAGACATTTTTTTTTTTTCAGAAACAAGGACTAGATCAGACAGAACCAACTACCTAGTCTCTAAACAATTTAAGACAAACAGATTTCTAGCAGATTTTAAAAAAACAACCTAGAAAAAAATAGAGTTTAGACAATACTAAGACTCTTAACAAAAACCTAAGACAGAAACATACTTAGACAATTTGACAGTCTTTCCATGAACAGAAACTAGACAAGAACAGCAAGCTAGTTTCTAAACATCCTAAGACAACAGAGTACACACAACTAGGACAAACAATGCTCTTATTAGAGTAGGAGATTTTGCTTACTCTCAAGAAACCTGAGCTGGTTTCTTGAATCTCCAGCCCATGGGGGCTTATTGAGAGCACATTGGTTTCAGGTGTTGATTGAATATCCAACACCTATCCATGGTGTATCCTTCCTTCATGTCAGGTACACACTTCAAACCCCTCCTGTCTTCTTGCTGGTCGTGGGTTATGGGGATCAAAGAGTGAGCTTCAGCTTTGTTGGCCAGAGAATGATTTGAACAGCCTAGCTTTGAAACTTCTTCAGTGACCTTGTTCCATAAATATTTTTCTTCATGGAGTTTCTGCAGCAATTTGGACCAGGGGAGGTGGTTTTGTTTCTTCTTTGGACTCTTGGTAGTCTCTAGGGTCGCCATTTCTTTTGGAATCTCCATCTTTGAGAGTTGTGGACCAGTGGACAATAAGGTGTTCCTACTGGTTTTGCAAGAGACTGGATTTGAAATCTGGACTTTGATGAAGCTTGCTGAACTGAGCTAAGACTTTCTTGAGTTCCAGAGACTGAGATACTCCTTTATCTTGAGTTCTGGTGAGGTTTTTCCCTCCTGGAAAACCTTTGGACCAGAGGATAAAAGGATGTAACCAATTGGTTTGAAACAGATTTAAAGAGATGTTTTGGACAGAGATGATTTGCGGAAGTAGAAAGGTTCTCAAGAGCTTATTGCTCTGATACCATGAGAGAATTTGAGAATAAATAATAGTAGTATGATGGAACTAAGCCCCTGGCTCAGTATGAAACCAGAGAGAGTGATTGATGAGCAATTGAGTGTAGTGAGAAAGTGAAGAGAGTATAAAGAGTTTGAGAGAGTTTCTGAGTATGCTAGAGTATCAGGGAGTAAAGGAGGTCGTGAGTTGCAAGAGAATAGAGAGAATAGTAACCAGAGTATGTGAAGAAAGAGTTTTACTCTCCTTAGATTGCAATGAGTTACAAGAAGGGCTTTAAATAGCCAAAAATACAGCAACTTGCAACAACATTAAACTATGAATAAACAAGAGAATAATAAACTATATTATTGCAGGGAATCAGAAGTGCAGTCTGGTGTAGACAGTCTGATGGCTCGTCCTGATGTGTAGAAAGGGACAGGAGATCAACAGCTCTTTCTTAAGAGAACATGTGACCTTTAATGTATTTTATTCCCACTTGTCTTGACTGAGCTCCAATGTTCTTCTTTCTATTTGAATTCAAACCAGACTTGTTTCCCTCTTCTCCTTGTCCTCCAATGTAGGTTAGGACGAGCTGGTTTCTTAGAGTGCAAGGCTGTACGGAATAACTTGCACCACAAGTCTGTACGGAATGACTTCTTCTTCAAGTATCCAAACTCTTTTCTACTTCTGGTTTCTATTTTCCCTTGTCATTAAAACTGAGTGAAACTGACTTCTGGAGGTTGCCACGATCTCCTTAAGCATCCCACTCCTTTATTGCCTTGCTAGGTAAGTTGGTCCAGCTTAGTTGCATGTGTAGCAAGACTGTATGCACTGTCTTCTCTTGATGCACTTGTTCTGGATCATCAACTAGCTTCTTCTTCTGATATTTATTTCTTTATTTCAACAACCTTTGCAAGAACAAACTAACCTTGATGGCAAGCAAAAGGCCGAGTTTGTCAAGTCTTTACATGCGCAGGTCAGGAAGAACATAGAGGAGAGGACAAAGATGTATGAGAGGCAAAAGAACAAGGGCAGGAAAGAACTGGTGCTGGAACCGGGTGATCTTGTTTGGATCCACATGAGAAAGGATAGGTTTCCTGTTGAGAGGAAATCAAAGCTACTGCCAAGGACAGATGGACCTTTCAAAGTGTTGAAAAGAATCAACAACAATGCCTACCAGATTGATCTAGAAGGTAAGTACACAATAAGTTCTACTTTCAATGTTTCTGACTTGATCCCTTTTGTTGCAGATGATTTGGATTTGAGGTCAAATCCTTTTAAAGGAGGAGGGGATGGTGTAGCCATGAGCAGAGACATTGAAGAGGAGCTGAGTGAGTCTGATGAGGAAGAGCTGATTGAACCTGAGCAAGGGGATAAAGGTGATACCAAAGAGACTGACTTAGAAGATGAGCTTGAAGCTAGTGACATTGAAGTGAACCTGAGCAAGAGAGATCAATCCAATGAACCAGCCAATGTGTGGAGTGGACCAGTAACTAGATCAAGGCTGAGAGCACAAGAGAAGACCCTCCAAGACTTAGCCAAATTCGTGGGAGCAAGTTCTAAGGGAGAAGACCAAGACAAACCAGCATGTTGGTTCAATTTGATTTCAATGTAATTAAGTTGGTTTATTTGGTTTTCATTTATTTCAAACCAAGACAAATTAGGATTAGTTAAACCAGTTTTAATTAGGATTAGATGTCCTGTCGATTTGGTTTAGTTCTCATAAACCAAATTGGTTAAGGATTAGGTTAGACATCGTTTTCTCTTTTACTTAAAGACCACGCAGCTTGTTCTTCTTCTTCAACTTTGAATCTAAGAATTTTACAGCAACTTGTTTGCCTTGTCTCAAGCTTTCTCTGTTCAGCTCAAGAACATTGATCACACTTAAAGGAAGGAATTCCTAGTGAACCCCATCTTAGACAATACAAGGTAATCTTGTGTCTTTGAGTAGCAAACCATCCTTGTCGCCAATCCATAGGCTCAGGGAGACGTCCATAGTTCAAAGGAGTGCTAGTAGCCTCTTAGAACAACCCATATCCATCCACCTTCAAGTGATCCATAGTTTAAGCCATACCCAGGCTGCACCAAGATGTTACTCTTAATGATAGCACGCAGAAGAGTAGACAAGGTCCTATTGACTGTTTCAGTTTGTCCATCAGTTTGGGGATGACAAGTAGTTGAAAACAATAGCTTAGTTCCCAACTTTCCCCACAGAGTTTTCCAGAAATAGCTAAGGAACTTAGAATCCCTATCAGAAACTATAGTCCTAGGCATGCCATGCAATCTAACAACCTCTCTAAAGAAAAGATCAGCTACTAGAGATGCATCATCAGTCTTATGGCAAGGTATGAAGTGTGCCATCTTAGAAAACCTGTCAACAACCACAAAGATACTATCTCTACCTTTCCTGGTTCTAGGCAATCCTAAAACAAAGTCCATAGAGATGTCAACCCATGGTTCAGTAGGGATAGGAAGAGGTGTGTACAAACCTGTTGGTTGGACCTTAGACTTGGCCTGCTTGCACACGACACACCTAGCACACACCCTCTCCACTTCTTTCTTCATGCTCGGCCAGTAGAAGTGTTCTTGCAAGGTTGAGAGTG
>NW_026619968.1:0-6308 GCF_000801105.2 Raphanus sativus | reverse complement strand
CTCATTGATCGAATCTCCTTCTTCTTCTTCGGCTTCTCCATTGGCTTTTCAGTTGAGCCCTAGATTTTTTTTGAGCGAAATGGTAAAGTGCTTTTTTAGAATAGTAAAGTTTAAACATGTGTGCCGTTTTGTATTACATGTGTGCTGGTTTTTTAAAGGGAAAACGGCATAGAGAACTTAATTTAATAGACAGACGGCGCAGCGTTAGTTTTTTTTTTGGTATTGTCGTTTTGTTTCTTTAAGATGGAAAGTGTCAGCGTTTCGTTTCGTTTCTTTAAGCGACAACAAAACGACAATACCAACATAAAACAATGTCTATCGTTCAAATGGTTATTCATCAAAAATGTCAAAATATAAAGTTAGATTTATATAATTGGTATTTAATTGATATATAAATTACAAAATTAGTATTGTTGTTAAATATTTTTCTGTGATTTGAATTTATATTAATCAAAGTAACATTTAACAAGGACTTTAACACTCATGAGAAATCTGATTCGTTTTTAGTTAAGTTTTTATCAAAGGGGATGTAGCTCAGATGGTAGAGCGCTCGCTTAGCATGCGAGAGGTATGGGGATCGATACCCCACTTCTCCACTTTATTTTATTCATTAAAAAAACAAGAAATCTCGCTCATTATATATGCTAGTCTTTAAAACCTTCATCCCATGCACACCACAACAAAAACGAACACAAAAACTCTTCATCAAGAAAATCACTCTTCGATCAATGGCCAACGAGAACGTCGTCGCACGAATCTCTTCTCGTCTCTCTCGTTTGGACGGAGTAAGAACAAGACTGGAAGATGCGATTAGGGATCAAAGGATGGATATTGCTCGACTTTTGCTTCGCCTAGGCGGTTTAAACCCTCCTGGAGCCGCTGATATCCTTGAGGCTTTTGCTGAGGCTTGAACTTTTGAAATCGGAGTGGAACGAACTCTTCCAAAGAATGAAAGCACTTATCGTAAGGATGCCAAGATGCGTAGAAGATCCACCACAAGGATGACACTGAAAGGTACGAAATGTTTTGTTCTCTTGTATACAATATTGGTCTACAAGATTCAAGAATGGAACAAATACAATCCTTGGCAGCAGAGTTCTTTGTCCTCGGGGACCTTCTAATTACACAACTCTACTTCCAATTCTTCCTTTGTAATCGTAAAGAGAGATCCAGTTATTTGAAAGTCTTATACACAAAGCTTATTGTGTTTTTGAATGAAACTTTACACACCAAGTTCGGCTAGCATTAAATGTAATTTGCTGGTTAAGCCTTTACCAACTCCTTGCATAAAATAGAAGATATATAGTATTACCCTACTTTGGGCATCCAAGAGTCAATAGGTATATTCTTCCAAAATAATGCTAAGCCTCCACTTAATACCCACTGGATTCACCATATGGCAATGGTCATGAACACAACACGTAATCACTTGCGAGTACAACAAACTCAGGCTTTTTCATGTATTCGTGCACAAACTCATAAGAATTCATCACTAATAGCAGCTAAATCGTACTGCCAAAGTTTCATATGACAAACAAATGAGTCATACCATCGAGCTTAATACTTTCAGTATGCGTCCATTTTCCAATTTAGAAGATCTTTTTCGCTTACATAGGACAGGACTGTACAAAGGCACTGGATACCTCTTCTGCTAGAGATTGAAGACGTGAAAGGGGAGAGCAAGCCATTCAGGACAGTCAAAAGCATCTTGCGTTACAAATGTTGGATCATACTTGCATCTACTTCCTTGAAAGCAGTTAAATCAGGAAGAAGATAAGGGAGCCTAAGCATAAAGATAATCTGAATAATTATAATATGTAATTGCAGTGAACAACACAAAACCAACAAAAAGAAACTTGTCTCTTTACATTATTGGTTTTGGGGCTCCTTTGTTATGTAAACGTGGTATCGAAGAACAATACAAACACTTGAAAGATGCGAGGAAGTTTCTTAGTCAGAAAGATGAGATTGTGGAGATGGCATTGGGTAGTGATATTATGACCAACTAGAAACTCATGGTTACAAATTCTAATTCTGTACTTTTGTCAGAAAAAAAGAAATTGATCCATTGATGTGTGTCGTGAATCACAAGTAACCGTTATTAGTTGTGTCTTCTTTTTGACACGATTTAAATCGATTAGTTATTAAAGTAACCCTCCACAATAATCCACATTCCATTCTAATCCTCCTCCACATCAAAGGGTTTGCAGTTGCATGAAAAAAAAAAGGTTTAACTTTCGGCTTCAAAAGCATTGTCTGTTTCCTCTCAAAAGAAGAACACCTAAAATATTACGGACGACTACACATATCAATTCCCAGGGAAACATCTTTGTGATTAAATTTATCCATTCTGATTAAATTCTATTAGCACCACCTACTTTTAACATTAACTGTTTTTTTTGGCAATACATATCAACGACTTGTTATTGTTCAAGTATCATTTTGGTTGATCTTTTCACGCTATATATATTTTTATAATGAGGATGTGAACTACTTTTAACACCCACTAATCAACGACTTGTTATTGTTCAAGTATCATTTTTGTTGAATTTTTCACGCAATATATATTTTTATAATGAGGATGTGATCCATTTTTAACACCCACTAATCTTCAGGCTGAATGTAGTTATTGAGTTATTTATTTATCGGTTTTAAAGGGATCTAAGCACACTATTTGAGTGGCTAAAATGGGAGTGGCTGAGATAAGTTTTAGTCCATGTTTTGAAGAAAATTGATCAGATAGTCTTAAACAGTTAAACCCACATGACAACTCTTTTTCAAGTGGGAACAACTAGACTACCACAGTTTTTGTTTTCTCTCCAGACTTTTCTCATTTCTCCAAGTGTCTAACCTCGTTAACTTTCTTCTGAATAATTTTTTTGTGTCAATTTTTTTTCATGATATTCATTTTAAATATATGGAGAAAAGGTTGAAGAGAATAAAGTGAAGTTAACTGAACCAGTTCGGGTTGCCGTGTTAGTGCAAACAAACTTCACAGCAACAATTCGGTTAGAAATTAAAAGACTAACATAACATAAATCATAAACTTTAGTCCTTTAAAAATAAAATAAAAGCAAGAAATATCCAAAAATGATCTCATTGTCAATATCATTTCACTTTTTATTTTAAAAATTTCAGGTTTCGAAATTGGATTTTATCAACTCATCCTTCTTACTTTAATAGAATCTTTATGGAAACATCAAACCCAGACAGTCCTTTTACATCCATTTCATCGACCTCGGCGTATTTCATCAGCAATTCAGCACCACAGAAACATATGGATACATATCGAGGAATCGGACCACTACAAGGACACGCTCTGTGGTCGTACTTTGAAACATGCGAGCCCATTTTCGTAATTATCAGTTGTGTAAGAATGTCGGCTTCTTTGTTAAAGACAATATGCTTTCAGAAACTTCGAAAATATATTTTCCATACAAAATATATTAAAGATATTTCGTTATAACAGAAAGAAATAAACTTATCTCTCTCTTTTTCTCCTTTTTTTCATTTTATTTGTACCCCTTTATATTAGTGATATTGTAGATCCTGCAAGACATAATATGCACATAAAACTTTCCTTCTTGACTTCGAGACACCCAAGCTATGACGGAGAAGGTATATACTAATTTCTTTTTCCGGATCTGAATTTTCATATTACTTCTCTTTTTCTTAAAACTAATTCTATAGTAATCAAATTATATGATGAACAATAACAGGTTACGATAATGAAGTTGACGGTCGATCTAGCATGTGCCAAATGCGAAAGAAAGGCCAAGAAAGCTCTCCGCAAGTTCCCTCGTTAGTTTCTCTCTGCTCCTTTGAATTATTGCGGTTGTAAATGGCATAAAGCTAGGTGAATAATACGATCTTTTTGTTGATTTGCAAAAACAAAACAAGAAATAAGAGACGAAGTGTACGATGAGAAGACTAACACAATCACCATCAAGGTGGTTTGTTACGATCCTGAGAAGCTTATGAACAAACTTTGCAACAAAGGAGGCCGTTCTATTAAGTCCATCGTGATCCTGGAACCACCCAAGCCTACTCCAGCCCAGACTCAACCTTCTGAGAAGCCCAAAGAGCCCGAGAAGGTCCCAGCTCCAGTTCCGGTACAGGTTCCAGCGCCAACTCCGGCTCAGGATCCAGTTCCGATTCTGGTTCCGGCCCCAGCTCCGGTTTCCCAACTGATGCCGATGTTTCAGGCATATCATTTTGGGCCGTACTACGAGACCCAACAGGGCGGGTGTTCCTGGAGGCCTGTTTACGATAACTGGGGAGGCGGGCCACACCCACATTGTTGCCACGAAGTCACATACCAACAAAGCTGCTCCATCCTGTGAATGTGAAAAACTGAACTCAGTCTCATAAACTGACCAGTATATAGTTTTATAGTATACTAGTATACTCCGGCGCTACGCGCCGGGTTCGTATGTTATACTTTTACATAAATATATAAATTATTATATGGTCTTAAAAAATAAAATATGTTAAATATGAAAATAAAAATATATTAAAAATAATATTTTCTGATATTTATTGATAGTGGTGACTTTGTTTGAAGTTGTTTAGTTCAAAGTAGAATAGGATAAGTGGTTGTTACTAATCGATTTAATAAAAATAGAATAAAAAGCCGATAGTCATAAACAAAGTTGATGTTTTATATAGAAAACATATTTATATTATTAATTATTAAAATAACTATATATGAACTATAAAACTTTTACTAATATATTTAGTTCAAATAATAGAAAGATGTAATACTGTTCAAATTTTATAAAAAAAATATGGGTGAAGTGTCAATTTTTGATAAAATAATTGGTGAGTATCTAATATATATTTTTAAAATTACTATGTTGACTTTTAAAATATAGAGTGCGAGTTGTATGTGTTACTTTAGTTTCAAGGTCTTTCAAAAAGATGTATCTTAAAATAAGAAACATAAAATTATTTTCTATATTAGTTTTGTTATAATGGAAGATTTTGTGTGTGTTCATAACGAAATTCTTGTTTGTCCACCCTTATTTAAAAATATCAACTAATCTTAATATGAATCTAAATATGTTTTTAGCTAAAAACTATAAATGGTTCATAAACTCCTCTATTTAATGGACAACTTCTATTTTAACCGGAATGAAACAATTTCACCAAATTTTCCTAGTAAAAAATCAATTTGTTAATTAGTAAATGAGATGTTAGCATCTATAACGATCATGATAAAGACAATTTCTAACTATTTGTGATATTCGGGCTTGCTGACTTGTTGCATTTAGTAATGGTTTTCACAATAAATGGTTAGTGTGGTGCAAATGATTAATGGTGAGGGTGGTGTGTGGTTTACATCAATTTTAAATAACTTTAGCAACCAGGCAACGTTTTTAAATTTCTCTCAGATCGGAAGTAATAATTCTTTTTTTGTTTAGTTAAGTTTTAAGAGTATACTAATCATGTTCACGGTTTTTAAAATGTAAACACGGATAGCATGCATCAGGGAAGTTATTGGTTTCCTTGCATAGTGTAACATGGGAAGATACCATAGAGTTTATGTGCTAATACCAATAGACCAAATGTTAGTCTTTTGGACTTGAATCGTCATCAGTTACTAAACATTATTAGAGTGGGATGAGTGGAATTTCTAATTGATTATATGGCGGTTACGTCGATTTCATTAAAGAAAGGAAATCGTAGAGGCTCTATTTTCTATCGTCAACATCAAATATAAAGAAATCCTATAAACCAATGTTTTGACACCCGACCAGGATACTGAATCAGACGATTTACCAGGTCTCTGAATCATTGGATCAACCGTGGGTGAACCGCGGTTTAGTAAATGAATTAGTTTTATTATAAGATAATATATTAGCTATGAAAATAAATATATAAAAACTAAAGTTAATATTTTAAATGTTTTCAAACATAAAGTAATAGTATGGATATGTATATATTTTATGTTTAATTTTTTTTGAAAATAATTAACTTCAGTTTCCATTTTTGTATTTTTATTTGACATACAAAATATTAAGAAATAGTTTAAAATTATTTTTAAAAAATATGTAACATAAGAATTATGAAATCTAAAGAAAATCAAGACACAAAAGTCATAATAAATTAAACTTTCAATCTAAAATTAAAACATCATTGTAATAAATTGTCAATAACAAAAATAAACTAACACCTAATAACAATTAATACAAAAACACATTAAATAAAATTGAGAAAAAAAATTAATTATTAAAAGGAAAATGCCACATGGCAATTTTTCCCCCAAAGAGAAAAAAAACTCAACTTTATTAGTTAAGATACCAACA
>NW_026619967.1:0-6313 GCF_000801105.2 Raphanus sativus | reverse complement strand
TTCTTAATCACAACTCCTATGAGACTTATTCAACTTCCT
Organism: Raphanus sativus; assembly: GCF_000801105.2. NCBI lineage: Eukaryota > Viridiplantae > Streptophyta > Magnoliopsida > Brassicales > Brassicaceae > Raphanus > Raphanus sativus. The sequence continues at coordinate 6,274 of NW_026619967.1, read as the reverse complement.
GGTTATTCTCCACTGATTAGTGGTTTCAAATAAAGCTTCTTAGATCGTGGTTCTGTTGACATGAAGGCATAAAGATCAAGAGATGAGACATAGGCGACCAGAGTTGTGGAGATAAGTGAAGGAGGGAGTTTGATTCATATAAGAGTGCCTTGCAAGGCAAGGATGATTCAAATATATCGCCATCCTCTCCATAAGGTCTGGAATATAGTAAACAAGTGGGAGAGGACCGTTGGCAATCAGGACACAAGAAGATCACATGTTGTGTGAAGCATGAAAGAGAAAGAGGAGCTGTCACTATCCATGGGCAGGCGAGAGTGACTTGGTCTGATGCTGTCTCCATTTGTTTATTATTCTCTTTGTCACATTGCTAACTCTTGTATGTCTATTTATGTAACATGGCTGAGGCCTAAATGAATCAAGGAATTACTTTCTCTCCTTCTCTCTCTCTCAAAATCGTCACACACACACAAACTCTCTCTTTCTCTCATTGTTCTTCAATTCTCCAGCAACATATCTCTTTGATTCTCTTATCCTACCAATTCTCACATGGTATCAGAGCAACAAGCTCTTGAAACCTTTCTTTCTTCCGCAAATCTCTGTGTTTTTATTTCTATTTTTGGCAAAGTTCATACTGTTCTTGGTGTGTTCTTCATTCTCTTATCCAGACACTACAAGAAATATGTACATTCTTAGCTCACGATAAATGCTATCGTAGACCTTTAATAGCGTTTTTTCATATGCTATGTCATCGGCAGCCATCATAGATACCCCATCTACGATAGCTTTTTTTTTAACGCTATGTAATATGCAGATACGATGGCAATAAATAAACGATATGAATAACTTAACTATAGCGTTCTTCTCTTGTTACAAATTGATTGATATTTCATATTTCATGCTATGATAGGTGTTTCTACAATAATTATAATTCAAATAAAATAATTAAAAATAAATCAAAATTTGATTTATAATTAAAATAAAAATAATTTTATTTATAAATTAAAATCAGTTTACAACCAAATTCCAGTTTACCAAACTAAAACCAGAAAAGAACCTAAACTAAACGATAAACTTAAATAAACCAAAAATCTAAACTTAATCCTCTTGCCGTCAAGAGTCTACTCATCACGCTTCACAAGTATCTTCATTGGCTCCGTCATAAAATTTGATGTCATCTCCAAAATCTCGTGAGGAAGAGTTGCAGAAACCAAGCAAACCTATACACACAAGGAATAAAGTTAAATAGATGACAAGAGAAACCTGATAAAGAAAGTTGCTCATGTCAATTCAAGCTCTACCATAATCTTATTACAGAGCATCACAGAATAAATTAAGAACCCAAAGAAATTTACTAAAAATCTGTAGAGATTGTGAGAAATATTGAGCAGTGGACAACTACAGATTATCACAAACGAGTACAAATTTCAAGGACCTTACAAGCTTCCAAATCAACTTAAGATAACAATGCTGAAAATATGAGACACCTGATAACACCTACAAAAAATCAAATAGAGTATATAAAGATTACCTTTCGTTTAGTGTTGCAGAAGATAACAGCTCGAGTGCGTGTCATAAATCACAGTGTATCAAATTTCCACTCTTCCTTCTCAACAGCAAGGCAACTGGTCCACTTGTGCACATGCTTCCAAGGCTCGGATCATTTCCAAGACCTGCATATATGACCAGTACTCAGTTCAACTTATAAAAGAAAAAAAAAACAGAAAGTCCCTTAGGGTCTGTTGTCTGAACTGAAGCTCCTTTGTTAAGTTAAAACTCAGAGAGCACAGAGAATCTTCAGAAGGACTTAAAACCTTATCGGCAGCATAGTTAGTCGATCCATGATCATCTCTGATCCAATTGTCCTCGGCTTCCTGTTTATAGATTCAAACAAAGCTTCAACGTACACCAGTACTTATAGGATCTAAAGCAGAGTTTTCCCTAACCTGTTACACGTTTCTCCAGCACTGAATTTGAAGATAACTTCTCAAGTCTCCTCCTTTACAAACAGGAAGCTCATCTCTCTTTTTCATAAAATCCTCGACATGTAAGAAACAGACAATAATAGATTGATTCCCAAACACTAATGGTTCTTAACACTTAATCTCAAAGTCATACCTTGAAGATTAAGCTCTTCCCGATGATTAGCTGCATACTCCTACTTGGTTCGCAGGGGACGAGACGGAGAAGCTCCTCGGTGGTGCCGGATTTGCTGAAGAGGACGAGAAATGTTGCTGGAGGCACTAGGGTTTCGACAGCTTCGCCGGTACCTGTACTGGTTACCAACTCCAGGAATCTGCACAACAACACAATTAAACGAGAACTCTGTAATTTTGTGGCTCGTAGGTCTAACGGCGGGCTCTTTCCGTTACAAGGCGACGGGGAAACAGTCAGAACTCAGAAGCCTCTAGCCAGTCACTGGTGCCTGGGTTCGTCTTTCTGTTGGAGGAAAAGATCTCAGTGGCATCGGATCTGCATCTGGTTGCGGTGAGGCCTCGGTTGCGGTGGCTAGGGTTAGGAGTCAAACTCACCTGGAAGAGAGAGTATTAGTGGTATTTTTTTTAATAGGGTTTGTGTTTCTACAGAGCGTGAAACTTTTTTTTTTTAGTCTCACAATATTTTTTTTTCTAACTTAAATATTCCAAAATGTTTTCTATTTAGCGCTTGTCTAATTTTCATTCAAGTTTTGGCGAAATTAGTTCCCGCTTACTGATATCATAGCATTTACTCTATCATAGCGTTTATCTAATGCTGTTGTAGAATTCAAAAATTTCAAACTCTTCTACGATAGCAGTTCAGTAAAACGAGCTATAGTATTGTGCTATGAATGTAGACTTTTTTTGTAGTGAGATTTTGCCAAAAATAGCAAAGTTCATCCAATTCTTCTTTAAATTTCTTTTTCTCACTCTGATAATTCCTTTGAAGTCTTTTCCACTGGATACTAGCTGTTCTTGATGTTATCCAGCTACTCATGATGGAAAATTCAGAGATTTCTATTCCAGTAACCCTAGAGGGGTCTAATTATTTGATATGGTCAAGAGTGGCCAGATTCACCTTGGGGAGTCATGGACTTTGGGACAGCCACATCATGAAGGCTGGAACTTCAAAGAAGATGACTCAAGAGGATATCAAGCTCATACGCATGAGGCGTGACCACAAGTGGGTTCAAGAAGACCAGCAAACACTTGGAATCATACACAACTCTCTGTCTACACCAATCTTGAAGGCACACTCTCACATTCAAACCGCCAGGAACCTGTGGGAGACTCTTCAGACTGGCTATGGAAGTTTATGGGAGTGTCTTCAAGTTGTTTATGAGCAGGACAAGTTTCTGAGCTTACTGCTGCACCTGGATTCAACCTACAAGAACCTGATAAATTATTTCCTTAGAGAAGGAAAGGTACCAGACTTAGGAGAAGCTGGTGTTCTTAGAAGTCAACCAGCTGGATATGAGCTCAAGGAGTTTGAGCATTCAGTGATTCAAGGAAGAACCATGTACTCAGCTCTCAGCAGTGATCCCACTAAAGAAGAAGGGTGGAGAAGTGATACTGGCGCAACCAACCCTGATGGTCCAGCAACCAGGAGAGACTTTGATCTCTTTATCAAAGCTGCCCAATCCCTTATCTCATCCAAGAAGGCTGGTATATCATCTCCTGGCTCTAAACCCATTATTATAGATTCAGGAGCTAGTCATCACATGATTAGTGATAGGAACTTGATTAGTGATATCCAACCTGCTACTGGAAATGTTCTGATAGCTAATGGTGATAAGGTGAAGATAGAAGGGATAGGGAACCTTAGGTTGTTTGATAGGGAATCAACTGCCTTATATATGCCTAAGTTTACATCTAACCTGTTATCTGTGAGGAGAGCTACTGTTGATCTGAGTTGTCAGGTTGTCTTCAGACCAGATGAGGTTGAGTTTCAAGATTTAAAGACAGGGCAGGTTATTGGAAGAGGCCACAGCCATCAGGAGCTGTATCATCTCCAAAAGACTCAACTAGCTGAATCTTCCTCATGTTGCTTGGTCAGTACATCTGCTGGGGTTGAGAGCACTATATGGCATGCCAGATTGGGGCATCCACACACTAGAGCACTCAATCTGATGCTTCCTGGAGTGGTGTTTAAAAATGATGAGTGTGAAGCATGCATCTTGGGGAAGCATTGCAAGACAGTATTCCCAAGGTCCAACACGATTTATGAGAAGTGTTTTGACCTGGTTCACTCTGATGTGTGGACTGCACCTTGTATGTCCAGAGAGAATCACAAGTACTTTGTTACCTTCATTGATGAGAAGTCCAAGTACACTTGGGTAACACTGATCCAGTCTAAGGACAGAGTCTTGGAAGCTTTCAAGAATTATCATTCTCATGTCACCAACCACTTCAGTGCTAAGGTGAAGATTCTCAGGTCAGATAATGGTGGAGAGTACACAAGTGGAGCTTTCAAGCAATTTTTATCTCAACAAGGGATTATTCATCAGACCAGCTGTCCTTATACTCCTCAGCAAAATGGAGTTGCTGAGAGGAAGAACATGCATCTTATGGAGGTGGCTAGATCAATGATGTTTCACATGAGTGTTCCAAAGCGGTTCTGGAGTGATGCTGTGGTTTCTGCTTGTCATCTGATCAACAGAACCCCAACTAGAGTTCTCAATGACATCTCTCCTTATGAAGTTCTCAACAAGAGCAAGCCATCTCTGGATCACATGCGGGTGTTTGGATGTATCTGCTTTGTACTGGTACCAGGAGGGCAGAGGAACAAGCTTGATGCAAGAAGCACAAAGGCAGTGTTCATTGGGTATTCTCCTCACCAGAAAGGCTACAAGTGTTATGTACCAGGGACCAGTAGGGTCTTAATCTCACGAGATGTCAAGTTCATGGAGTCTAGGAGTTACTATGATGGGAAGAATTGGGAAGATTTGGAGAATCTATCTCAACCTACTTCAGATAGAGCTGATAGTCTCAGAAGAGTAATGGAGAGTCTTGGCATTAGTGTACCTATTGAGAGGATACCTGAAGTACAAGAAACAGCACCAGTGATTATTGAGGGTGAACAAGTTATTCATCCTAATCCTGAAGGGGGGAATCAAGAGGACTCTCATACTGGTCAGGAGGTTCATGAGGAAGCAACACACACTGATCAAGCGCAAGAGGTTCATGATCAGGATGAAAACAATCAAGGTGTACCATCAGCACAAGAGCAAGAGGCTGTACCTGATGGAGTTGACAGTATAGAAGAAGTCCAGCCGCTTAGGAGAAGCACAAGGGTCAGGAATCCACCATCAAACTGGAGCAAGACAAGGGTGTATTTCAACAGCCACGCAGTTGCTCATCCAACCCAAGCAACATGCTCCCTAGCTCAATATCCTATGGATCATCAAGTGTTCATCACCAATCTGGATGAGGCTTACATACCAAGGTCATATGAGGAGGCTATGGCAATCAAGGAATGGAGAGATTCAGTAGAAGATGAGATGGGGGCTATGGAAAAGAATGGGACCTATTTTGAAAGTGAGCTTCCCAAAGGCAAGAAGGCAGTGACCAGCATGCTTCTGTTCACAATTAAGTACCTAGCTAATGGGAAACCTGAAAGGAAGAAGACCAGGCTAGTGGCAAGAGGCTACACTCAAGTGTATGGTGAGGATTATCTGGAAACATTTGCTCCAGTGGCAAAGTTACATACTATAAGGGTCTTGCTCTCTCTTGCTGTGAATTTGGAATGGGATCTTTGGCAAATGGATGTCAAGAATGCATTCTTACAAGGAGAACTAGAAGATGAAGTCTACATGCGCCCACCACCTGGAATGGAAAGCATGGTTAAACCTGGCAATGTATTGAGGCTGAGGAAAGCAATATATGGTCTAAAGCAATCCCCAAGAGCCTGGTATCACAAGCTAAGCTCAACACTGAATGGAAGAGGCTTTGTGAAATCTGAAGCTGATCACACTCTGTTTACTCTGACCAGCAAGCAAGGGATCATTGCTATTCTCATTTATGTGGATGATATCATCATCACAGGCAGTGACAAAGAGGGAATCAACTCAACCAAAGCATTTCTTAAAGCAACCTTTGACATCAAGGACTTGGGAGAGCTCAAGTATTTCCTAGGGATTGAGATTTGCAGATCCAAGGAAGGGTTGTTCCTGTCTCAAAGAAAATACACTCTGGATTTGTTAAAAGAAGCTGGTGATCTTGGTGGAAGAGCTGCTAAAACACCACTAGAAGATGGATACAAGGTGATGCGTGAGGGGGAGATTGAAGACAAGGCATATGGA
>NW_026619966.1:0-6314 GCF_000801105.2 Raphanus sativus | reverse complement strand
AATTTATTTACAGAAATATAATTTATTTAAAATAAGATTTAAAGTTTAAAGATATATGTTAAAAATAAGATACATGGTTTAGGGGTTAGGGGTTAGGGATTAGGATTAAGATTTAGGATTATATATATGATTTGAGTTTTTAAATATATTTGGAGTTTAAAAATTTCTATTATAAGTGTAGATGTTGGATATGTTTTTCTATGTAGAGATTAAGGTTGGGGTTTAAGGTATCAAATATAGAGTGTGAATTTTAAGATTTAGTGTTTGAAGTTTTGGATATAGATTTAAGTTTAAAATTTTAAAATGAATAAATTTTAGACCTTTGAAATTGTGTTAGAGTTTTAATGAAGATTAGAATTTCAAATTTATTAGTTAGAGTTTATGATATAAGCTTCTTAGGGTATGGTTCATCCTGGTTTGATAAGAATCTAAGCACCATATCACTACAAGAAAACAGCATTTTGGCGAGGAAAGTTAACGAGGAAATATAATCCTCGTAAATGTACGAGGAACTTACGAGGAATTTACAACGAAAGAAATAAACCTCGTTATTTTCTCGTAAACTAACGAAGATAACATTTCGTCGTAAAGCCCACGTAACTTTACGTGGTCTTTACGAGGAAATACACTTTCCTCGTAAAACCACGTAAAGCTTGCATTATCTTTACGAGGAAAACTGGAAATATACTTTCCTCGTTAAATCAACGTAAATTTACGTCACCTTTACGAGGAAATGATATACGTGAACTTAACGAGGAATTTTAAAGCACGTTTTTTTTTGCTACCTACCTTTTCCTCGCAAATTCATCGCAAAACTTCAACTACCAGATTCGAAAATTTTCTATAAATATGGAAGTTTCAACATCATTTTAAACACACCAACAAGAAAAAAAAAGAAAAACGTGAAAGGAAAAAAATGTCAGGCTCCGGGAATGTCTACGAGTTGCGGAGGTGGATGTATATGCATAGAGATGCTAACGGGAGAGTGACGAAAGAATACATTGCGGGACTGGAGACATTTATGCATCAAGCAGATTCCACACCGCTCGCCCTAGAAAGCGGTAAGATGTTCTGTCCATGTCGGAAATGCAACAATTCGAAATTGGCAAATCGTGAAAATGTTTGGAAGCATTTAATAAATAGAGGTTTCACGCCAAATTACTATATCTGGTTTCAACATGGAGAAGGTTATAATAATTATGATCAGAATGAAGCTAGTAGTAGTAATAGCAATTTTCAGGAAGAACCGGTTGCTCTTCATTTGCATAATGAACCTAGTTACCATCAGGAGGAGCAGATGGTAGATTTTGATAGGGTTCATGATATGGTAACTGATGCATTTGTAGCTCATGATGAAGATGAAGAACCTAACATAGATGCAAAAAAGTTTTATGAAATGTTAAATGCGGCGAATCAACCACTTTACAGTGGTTGTAGAGAAGGTCTCTCTAAATTGTCGTTGGCTGCTAGAATGATGAATATTAAAACTGATCACAATCTACCTGAAAGTTGCATGAATGAATGGGCAGACTTGTTCAAAGAGTATTTGCCGGAAGACAATGTGTCTGCTGATTCTTATTATGAGATTCAGAAACTGGTGTATAGTCTTGGGTTGCCTTCGGAGATGATAGATGTTTGCATCGACAACTGCATGATCTACTGGGGAAATGATGAGAAGTTAGAAGAATGTCGATTCTGCAAGAAGCCACGATTCAAGCCGCAAGGACGGGGACGTAATAGGGTACCGTACCAAAGGATGTGGTACCTACCAATTACAGACAGATTGAAAAGATTGTACCAATCAGAGCAGACTGCTGGAAAGATGAGATGGCATGCCGAGCATACTCAGACGGATGGTGAGATGACACATCCATCAGATGCAAGAGCCTGGAAACATTTTAACAAAGTATATCCGGAATTCGCTAGCAATATCCGGAATGTGTATCTCGGATTATGCACAGATGGATTTAGTCCATTCGGAATGTCAGGGAGACAATATTCATTGTGGCCAGTCTTTCTTACGCCATACAACCTGCCACCGGAGATGTGCATGCAACGGGAGTTGCTATTCTTGACCATATTAATACCTGGTCCGAAACATCCTAAAAGGTCGCTGGATGTTTTCCTGCAACCACTGATAAAAGAGTTGAAGGATTTGTGGTCAACAGGGGAGAGGACGTATGACTGCTCAACGAAGACGAATTTCACGATGCGAGCGATGCTTTTGTGGACCATAAGTGACTTTCCTGCCTATGGGATGTTGTCGGGATGGACTACACATGGGAGATTAGCTTGTCCATATTGTAATGGAGCGACAGATGCGTTTCAACTGAAGAATGGGAGGAAGACAAGTTGGTTCGATTGTCATCGTAGATTTCTTCCCATTGGCCATCCGTACCGAAGAAACAAGACATTGTTTAGGCACAAAAGGGTTGTGAGAGACACTCCTCCTCCATATTTAACTGGAGAAGAAACTGAAAAGCAACTCGATTACTATGGAGCTTTGGAAACAGTTCCTCGTGGTGGTAATTGGCATGTTCCCCCTAATATGCCTGATTCTTACGGTGTTCATCACAACTGGCACAAGAAGAGTATATTTTGGGAGTTGCCATATTGGAAGGATCTTCTTCTGCGCCACAACCTCGATGTGATGCATATAGAGAAGAATTTCTTTGAGAACATCATGAATACAATATTGAATGTCCCGGGGAAGACAAAAGACAACATAAAATCGAGGTTAGACTTGCCGGATATTTGCTCAAGAAGCGAGTTACATATAAACAGCAATGGGCAAGTTCCTGTTCCGATATTCAGATTGTCTTCAGAAAAAAAGTCGGTGTTGTTCAACTGGGTAGCATCAGAAGTGAAATTCCCCGATGGGTATGTTTCAAATCTGTCTAGATGCGTTGAAAAGGGTCAAAAGTTCTCCGGGATGAAGAGTCATGACTGTCATGTCTTTATGCAACGACTACTTCCCTTTGCTTTTGCGGAGCTACTTCCTACAAACGTACATGAAGCACTTGCAGGTACTATATTATATATTGCAGTTATTTTATATATAATGATTTAGTTTGAAATATATATGACTAATATGTGTATAATTGTTTTTGGAATATACAAGGCATTGGAGCATTTTTCAGGGATCTGAGCACCCGCACCCTTAAAGTAGAAGTCGTGGAACAGCTTCAAGAGAACATTCCCATCTTATTGTGCAACTTGGAGAAGATATTTCCTCCTGGGTTTTTTGACGTAATGGAGCATCTAGCTGTCCACCTTCCATATGAGGCATTGCTTCGTGGACCTGTACATTACGGATGGATGTATCAGTATGAGCGAGCCATGAAATATTTGAAGGGAAAAGCAAAGAACCTTGCAAAGGTTGAAGGTTCTATAATTGCTGGAAGTTTGACGGAAGAAACTTCTCACTTCACATCGTACTACTTTGCGTCAAAAGTACGTACTCGGAAAAGAGCTCCAAGGAGATATGATGATGGTGGTGTCGCGCCAACATACGCAGTTGCTGGTGTTCCAGACATCTTTAGCCAGATTGGGCGACTGGGTGGAAAATCAAAAGAGGTTTGGTGGTCGAGTGAAGAAGACGCTCATAGTGCACACACCTATATTCTACTTAATTGTGAGGATCCATTGATTCGTTATTTTGAAAGGTAACATAAATGGACACGTATATATAAATTAACACATATATATAATTGCCAAATATTAATTAATATAAAAAGTGATTTTACAGCCTATTTGTTTCACAAGTCGAAGAAACATTCCCTGGTATATCCACAACTGACGTAGACAAAAGGAAAGATCAACACTTTATAAAATGGTTGAAGAGTCAGGTATTAACTCAAACTCTTTATTCATAAATGATTTGTATTTTAACGTTCACTTTGTTTTTGCAGGTTGATTTTGACGACGATGCAGATTATCCTAAGTGGTTACATGAAGTAATTCAATCTCCACATGTAAAGGTCACCACTTCACAGATGTATTTCACACGAGGCTATACTTTTCACACATATGAGTATGGTAGACAGCGGGCAACCAGTAACTATGGAATATGTGTGAAAGGGGAAACCGATTTCTACGGTATCTTGACAGAGATTATCGAAGTGGAATTTCCAGGGATATTGAAGCTGAAATGCGTCCTCTTCAAATGTGAGTGGTTCGACCCCGTCGTCAACAGAGGTGTTCGGTTTAACAAATTCGGTGTAGTTGATGTCAATGGTGGAAGAAGGTACAACAAATTCTTTATTTGGCATACATGAGTAGAATAAGCTTATTTCTATGTTTTCTTTATTTTCAGGTACAACAAATTCGAGCCTTTCATCTTAGCTTCACAAGCAGATCAAGTTAGCTACCTTCCATACCCTCGGATGAGAGAATCGGGAATAAATTGGTTATCCGTGATCAAAGTTACACCTCGAGGACGAATCATAAGTGGAGAAGAACCACCATTGCAAGAAGAACAGATAAATGAAGTCGAGGAACCTGAACAACAAATTGATGACATTCTTCTCATTGATCCGCATAATCATGAGTATGAAGATCTTACCGACGATGGCACAGATGAAGCTGTTGAAGACGAGTTTAATGAAAATGATGATGTTTCTAGTGATGACGAAAATGTATCTGATTGATGTATTTGTGTTTTAATATGATTGATTTTCAGACTTAATGCATGTGATTCGATTATAAAAAAAAATATTGAGTTTGAGGTTTTGAATGAAAAATAAAGGATTGAGGTTTGGGATTGGAATATGAAGAGTAGAAGATAGGAAAGATGGTGTTTGTGGTTTGGGGTTTTTGATTTTAGAGGTTTAGAAAGAAAACCTCGTTAATTCCTCGTAATTTACGACGAAATAACGAGGAAAGTAGAAAAAAAGAAATACACGGGCCTCGTTAATTCCACGTAAGCACAAATCGTCGTAACGACCTCGTAAGCTTACGTGGAATTAACGAGGCTTTCTTTTTTTTTTTATTTCCTCGTTATTTCCTCGTAGGTTTACGAGGTTTTAACGAGATATGTTGTCTAAACCCCTAAACCCTAAACCCCAAACCCCATCTTTCTTATCTATTTTGTCTAAATCCCAAACTCCAAACCCCATTAATAATTTTCAAATCTTCAAAAGATTATATTTTTAAATCTTCAAAAGATTATATTTTCAAATCTTCAAATGATTATATTTTTGTTGCAATTAAGATAAAAAAATTTAAATAAATAATTTGATTTTGTATAAGTTTATATTAGAAAGAAGAGATTGATATTAGAAGTTAAAGAATTGTGGTTATAAATTTTGAGGTTTGATATGTTATGAATATATGAAGTAGAATATAAGAAAGATGGGGTTTAAGGTTTGGGGTTTCGAGTTTAGAGGTTTAGAAAATAACCTCGTTAATAACTCGTAACTTACGAGGCTTTTACGAGGAACAGAAAGACGGGCCTCGCTATTTCATCGTTTGATTCGGGACGGGCCTCGCAATTTCCTCGTAAGGTTACGAGGTTTTTACGAGGAACAGGAACACGGGCCTCTTTAATTCCTCGTAAACTTACGAGGAAATTGCGAGACCTTCGTAAGTTATATATACAACCTCACAAACCTCACACTGTTCATTCCTCCCAACTTCCTCTCCACTTCCTCCCCATTTCGTCTCCAACTCCTCCCCCATTCCTCTCTCCTCCGAAAATGGTAATTTCCTCGCCCCCATTATTAGTTTAGACAATTTAGATAGGTGGTTAGTTTAGGTGGTTAGTTTAGGGAATTTAGATAGGTTTACGGATTTTATGTTCGTTAGATAGATTTTTAAATTATTGATGATAGTTTTTTAATTATTGATGATCATAATCTCAAAAAAATATATTTTTGCAGGTTCGCCAGCGCATGCTTTCTGCTCACTACAGGGAGATATTCGGTGAGCCTGGTAGTCAGTTAGACCCGCCAGGTTCTTCTTCAGGTGCCGGCGGTTCAGGTTCTTCGGATCAGGAGTCTGTTCCCGAGACTCAGCATTTCTTCCCTCCGATGCTTCCTCCGATGGCTCAGCCGATGCCTCCTCCGATGGCTCCTCCGGTGCCTCCTCTGATGGCTCCTCCTGAGATCCTCGCCGCTGTTCATTCCGATCTCATGGTGCCACCTACTGTTCCCTTCTCGCAGTACACTGTCGAGGATATTCTCGGTATGCCAGGCAGAGCTGGTTTACCAATCATAGACCCCGACAGACCCGACGGGACTTTGTGGTAAATGCATTTTTTAAATAATTATTTTAATTTATAACTTCATTAAATAATTTAAATTTTCATTTTTTCC
>NW_026619965.1:0-6314 GCF_000801105.2 Raphanus sativus | reverse complement strand
GGCTAATCTGGAATCATCTGGATAGAAGGTGGGATATCTTCTTACTCACAACACTTATGAGATTTATTCGACTTCCTGGTTTAACACGACCCTAGGATGAACTCTGGATGATATTGGATAGATCCTTGCAAAGATGAATCAAAACTCAAATCTTCCAAGGCTTGTGGATGCGATTGGTGACACAAAGAGATGCGGATGACTCTTTGATACTCCTAGACGACTACTTTAGATATGACACACTAAAGGAGAAGTCCTTAGACTCTGGATATGACACACCAGAACTCTCGAACTCTTGTTGATAGCAATAAGAGAAGAGAAAGGTTTTTAGGTTAAAAGATAATGATCTTATTAGACTTGCTTCGACCAGAATATATAGTGAGAACCTTGTACATGCACAAGGTCTCGGAAACAACTACTAGTCATAAAGGAACAGGCTCCCTTTGACTTGTGTAAACGAAATAAAAAGCATAGTCTAAGATAGAATAAGATACATAATGTAGTCTGGTCCGAGAGTATCATACTAGGTGATTTGAAATAGCAAGACAAGCCCTCGTTAAAAACCTATCTTAGCAAAACCCAATGGGACAAAAACTAAGACAGGAAAAGAGCACACTTCTCTTGCTAGCCTAGATGATACTCAGCTTGATGGTATGATGACTTGAATGGTGATGAGTGGGTCTTGAAGTATCAAGCTTCCTTCAAGACTTTCTTTCTTCAAAGACTTTCTGATTAAGCCCCCAATAGCTTCCTTGAGCTTCTTTGATCTTGCACGAGTCATGGGACCTTTAGAAAGGTCTAAGGCATCTTCTTCTTCAGCTGGTTGGTCCTTGTTCTTCTTGACATGATCTGGAATCATATCATTCCCTCCCTCTTGAAAAGGATTTGTCCTCAAATCTGGATCATCTGCAATAAAAGGAACCAAATCAGCAACATTAAAACTATTACTCACATCATACCTTCCCTTTAGATCAAGCTTGTAGGCATTGTTGCTGAGCTTCTTCACGATCTCAAATGGTCCATCAATCCTTGGCATTAGCTTGGACTTCCTCTCGTTTGGAAACCTTTCTTTTCTAAGGTGAACCCAAACAAGATCTCCTTCTTCAAAGATCATCTCACGTCTGCCTTTGTTTGCATGCTTAGCATACAACTTTGTTTTCTCTTTAATGTTGTGGCTGTTGACATGAAGGCATAAGGAGATAAACAAGATCAGATATATCAAAGATGAGCTTGGATGGCGATGCCTTGTTCTACAAGTATGTGCATTGCCTCTCTCGGATTCAAATGATCCTAACCGCCACAAGGAAGTAAAGAGTAACTTGTCTAGGAAGGTTTAGGAGAAGGAGAATGCCGTTGGAAGGTCAGGACAAAGGAGAGATGTCGGCAGGAGTTGTTTAATATAAAGATCACATGTTCTCTTTGCCTTGGAGCCGTTCCTGAGCTGTCACTATCCAAGACCAGTCTGCGCAGTCTGAGCTTCTTTGTTTATTATTTCTCCTTGTATGTCGATTTAGCTATTTATGTATGTGTGATGTTAACCAAATGTATCAAGGAAACAGTTTCCTCTTTCTTTACTTCTCTCTCGCGAACTCCTCTCTCTTTCTCTTGAATTCTCACAATGGTTATCATAATCTCCTCTTAATCTCTCCTTAATCTTTACATTCTTATAGTGGCGTGCTTGCTTATGGATCTCCTGCACCATCTCGGCCTTTCTTTTTCCATCAAAGCTAACTCTAGCACACTCAGGTAAAGGCATTAGATCCAAAGGAGAAGTGGGATTGAACCCATAAACAATTTCAAAGGGTGAAAACTTAGAAGCAGAATGCACAGCATGATTGTATGCAAATTCACAATGAGGCAAATGTTCTTCCCAAGACTTCAAATTCTTTTTGATGAATGCACGCAAGAGAGCTCCTAATGTTCTATTCACTACCTCAGTTTGACCATCAGTTTGCGGATGACATGTAGTAGAAAACAACAACTTAGTTCCTAGCTTAGACCACAAAGTTTTCCAAAAGTAACTAAGGAATTTAGCATCTCTATCTGAAACAATGGTCTTAGGCATGCCATGCAAACGAACTATCTCTTTAAAGAAAAAATTAGAAATATGCAATGCATCATCAGTTTTGTGAAAAGCAATAAAGTGAGCCATTTTGGAGAACCCATCAACAACTACAAAGATTGAATCTTTTCCGGTTCTAGTCCTAGGCAATCCAACAATAAAATCCATGGAAATGTCATTCCATGGGTGATAAGGAATAGGGAGAGGAGTATACAAACCATGAGACTGAACTTTGGACTTAGCTTGTTTGCAAGTTGCACATCTTTGGCATATCTTCTCTACATCTTTCTTCATGTGAGGCCAAAAGAAATGATCCTGCAAAACCTTAAGAGTCTTGGCAATACCAAAGTGTCCCATTAAGCTTCCTCCGTGAGCTTCCCTAGTAAACAACTCTCTCATAGAACAGTTAGGTACACATAGGCGATTATCATAAAACAAATATCCTTCATGCCTAAAGTAGTGACCTTTAGCAATCTTTTCACAAGATAGATAAGCTTCTTTAAAGTCAAGATCAGTTTCATACATCTCTTTGAATTGCTCAAATCCTAAGAGTTTAGCATCTAGAGTGTTTAAGAGAACATACCTTCGGGAGAGAGCATCAGCAACTATGTTTTCTTTACCTTGTTTGTACTTGATGACATAAGGAAATGTTTCTATAAACTCAACCCATCTGGCGTGTCTCTTGCTGAGTTTGTTTTGACCCTTTAAGTACTTAAGAGACTCATGATCCGTGTGTATCACAAACTCCTTAGGCCAAAGGTAGTGTTGCCAAGTTTGTAGAGCCCTCACAAGTGCATACAACTCCTTGTCATATGTTGCATAGTTGAGTGTAGCTCCTCCAAGCTTCTCACTGAAGTAAGCTATAGGTCTCTTATCCTGCATCAAAACAGCACCAATACCTATACCGGAAGCATCACATTCTATTTCAAAAGTTTTGTTAAAATCTGGAAGTATAAGAAGGGGAGCATTAGTAAGCTTCTCTTTTAGGCATTGAAAAGCGGCTTCTTGTGCTTCTTCCCATTTAAAGCCTACGTCCTTCTTGATGATTTCGGTTAGTGGGGCTGCAAGAGTGCTGAAATCCCTTACAAATCTTCTGTAGAAGCCAGCAAGACCATGAAAGCTCCGGACCTCACTGATTGTCTTAGGGATGGGCCACTCTTGTATGGCTCTTATCTTTTCTTGATCAACCTTAACTCCATCTGCACTCACAACAAAGCCTAAAAAGACCAAGTTATCCGTACAAAAGGTGCATTTCTTAAGGTTAACATAAAGCTTTTCCTTTCTCAAAACATCAAGAACAGACCTAAGATGAACTATATGCTCTTCTAAACTCTTGCTGTAGACAAGGATGTCATCAAAGTAGACTACAACAAATGAACCTATGAATGATCTAAGCACATGATTCATCAACCTCATGAATGTACTAGGTGCATTTGTCAATCCGAATGGCATAACTAACCACTCATACAATCCATGTTTAGTTTTAAATGCAGTTTTCCATTCATCACCTTCTTGCATCCTAATCTGATGATAGCCACTCTTTAAATCAATTTTAGAAAAGATGCTAGAACCATGCAATTCATCAAGCATATCATCAAGTCTAGGAATAGGGTGTCGATACTTCACCGTGATATTGTTGATTGCTCTACAATCAACACACATGCGCCAGCTCCCATCCTTCTTGGGTACTAGTAAGACAGGAACAGCACAAGGACTCATGCTCTCTCGGATGTGACCCTTCTCCATCAACTCATCTACTTGTCTTTGTAGCTCTTTGGTTTCTACTGGATTGGTTCTGTAAGCAGGTCGGTTAGGAAGTGTGGATCCAGGTACAAAATCAATCTGATGCTCAATCCCACGTATTGGTGGCAACCCAGTAGGACTATCATCTGGAAACACATCATCATATTCCTGCAAAAGAGACAACATCTCACTCGGGTACACCGGTGCAAAATTAGTTAGATTCAAGAAAAATTCTTTGTAGATGAATAAGAGAATAGATTGATTAGAGTGAAGAGATCTCTTGATATCACCAGTTTTGGCATAGAAGTTGTGTTGCCTGGTTTGAGTCGGTTTAAGATCAACCTCCTTTTTCTTTTGAAGCTGCAGCTGATCTTGATGTACTTCTTTTGGAGATAGTGGCACTAGTACTGTCTTTCTGCCTTTAAACTCAAAGGAGTGCTTGTTGGTAAAGCCATCATGAACTACACGTCTGTCAGATTGCCAAGGCCTTCCCAGCAGGATGTGACTTGCTTCCATAGGCAAAATGTCACACAAGATCTCATCCTCATATTTTCCAATGGATAAGGGAACTAGAACCTGATCAGAGACCCTCATCTCGCCCTCATCATTGAGCCACTGGAGTCTATAGAGTTTTGGATGTTTCTGAACCTTTAATCCAAGCTTTTGAACCATGGTTTCACTAGCAACGTTGACACAACTACCACCATCAACTATGAGGCTGCAGACCTTTCCTTGTACCAAGCACCGTGTGTAGAATAGGTTCTCTCTTTATTCAAGCTCTTCGGTCTTAGTTTGAAGACTAAGGTTTCTCCTTGCCACTAGTAACCTCCCATTGACCGGCTCTTCTTCATACTCTTCTTCAGACTGATCCTTAGTATGA
Source organism: Raphanus sativus (assembly GCF_000801105.2). NCBI lineage: Eukaryota > Viridiplantae > Streptophyta > Magnoliopsida > Brassicales > Brassicaceae > Raphanus > Raphanus sativus. Next base: position 1,632 of record NW_026619965.1, on the reverse strand, counting down.
TCTTCTTTCTCAGCTTCAGATTCAAACTCGCCATTATCAAGTAGTATCATTACCCTTTTGTTGGTACATTCATTGGCATAGTGACCACGACCTTGACACTTGAAGCACTTGACATCTCTGGCTCTTGAACTAGTTGTTTCAACCTTACTTTTATCTTTGTTGTAGATGCTAGCAGGTTTCGGTTCTTCTTTAGGCTGAGGCTTACTTTCTTTTTGGAAGCTAGGCTTATCTTCTTTTGAGTGTTGGAATCGTGTGGAACCATAGCTACCACGTGAGTGACCCTTTCTCTTAAGCTGCTGTTCCACCAAGATAGCCTTATGCAACATCTCTTCTATTTCCACATAGTGTTGCATCTCAACATTGTCTTGTATCTCACGGTTTAGCCCTCCAAGGAATCTTGCCATAGTAGCTTCTCTGTCCTCTAAAATACTAGCTCTCAACATTAGCAACTCTAGCTCTTGATAATACTCCTCAACAGTCTTTGAACCTTGCGTGAGTTTTCTTAGTTTCTGATGTAGATCTCTGTGGTAATGGTTGGGCACAAACCTCTTGCGCATAAGAGACTTCATCTCTTGCCAAGATTCAACTGGATACTCTTGGTTGAGTCTTCTACTAGTTACCAATTGATCCCACCAACTCAAAGCATAGTCATGGAACTCAGTAGCTGCAATTTGGATTCTTTGAGCGCTGGTGTAGTGTTTGCAATTGAAGACTAGCTCAATCTTCTTCTCCCACTACAAGTAAGCATCCGGATCAACCTTGCCATGAAAAGGAGGGATTTTGATCTTCAATCCATTGAACTCATCTCTCTGAGTCCTTCTTTCATCATGATCACGTCTCTGCCTTCTCCTACTACCTCTGGATGAAGAAGATCCACTGAGTTCAGACCGGTGACGCTCATAGTAGTTGTCTGTTTCATGAGATTCAGCATGCTCTCTACGATCTCTCCTTGGTTCAGGATGATTATGTGGACTCTGACCTCTTCTGTCTCTCCTAGATTCATTACTATGGCCCTGACCAGTAGCTTGTCGTAGCTCTTGTCTTATCTCATCATGAAGACCCGTGATGCTAGTCTTGATCATATCAGCCACAGTAGTGATCAGAGTTTGCTTCAACTGTTCTGTCATCTCCTCCCTTAGTAGCTTACTTTTTCTTACAAGTTCTGCTTCCTCATCTGTCTCGTTTCCCATTGGTACCTGAGACAAAGAAACAATCTAAACAAGTAAGATGTTCAAGAAAATTTAAAAAGGAAACAACTTTGAATAAAAGGAAAAACTTGCGATCTAAGGCAACACAATTTGAAAAGATCAAAACTTGATAACTTTTATCACACGAAATCGAAACAGATCAAGATCAAATATGATGAAATTTCTTAGATCTATCAGGATTTGATTCAAACAACAACAATAGATATTGAAACGAACAGATCTAGTGAAATAACACAACAAAGAACACTGATCGATTGGCGGATTCAAAAGAAGTTGAAGGGTTCTATTTGAAAACAACAAAAGATCGAAACTTCCCTATCCAGAGCTGCTCTGATACCACTTAACACGACCCTAGGATGAACTCTGGATGATATTGGATAGATCCTTGCAAAGATGAATCAAAACTCAAATCTTCCAAGGCTTG
>NW_026619964.1:0-6323 GCF_000801105.2 Raphanus sativus | reverse complement strand
ATTGCTTTAGAGAAGCAGCTGGCCTGTCACTTTCACTCAAGCAGGCTGTGACAACCTCTCTCCTGTCCCTTTCTACTCTTCCTGCACATCCAGAACTTGGCTGTATCTCCTTTGGCATGTTCTCATTTCCTACAAAATTATTTGTTTATGTTTCCCTGATTTAATCTTTGTTTATTGTAAGTGATTGCCTATTTAAAAGCATCACCACTCTTGTAACAAATGATCCAGTCTTAATACAAGTTTCTCTCATCAATTTCGTGGCTCTCTCTCCCTCTCTTGTGTCTAAACAATAGTCACAATGTAAGGGTCAAGTGAATCATGATTTAGAGGCTGCCTTAACTCTCTTTCTCTTAAGGCAGCCTAATACTTGTAAAATTCACTTTAAACTCTTCTTATTTCTTCTTAAACTCTAGCTTACTGATTCTAGATCCCATTCATCTTAAGTGCACAAACTCTAAAGTGTTGTGTTACTTCTCAAGGATTAGATTCAAACTAGAGATTCTTAGCTTTCTATAACCAGTTTACTCTCTAGGATCTTGGTTATAGTATAGGCTGTGTGAGGGGATTCAACCACCAGTTGGTTGTCTCTTCCATTGTAGAGTGAGTTCCTGTTGTATGGTTGAAGGGATTCAGTTACAAGTTAACTGAATACTCTCTTGACATGAGACAAACACTCATGAATTCCAACATGGTATCAGAGCCTAGTTGCTCTCTTGGGCTGAACTCACTCTGTTCTACTTCATCCTGAAGCTCTCTCTCTCTCACTTTGAAATTGTTTTTGATGAGCTGTGTGGCTAGGATTCAAAACATGAGCAGTAGAGAGGTTAGATGAAGTATGTTTTCCAAAATTCAAGATGCAATCTTTAAATGTTTTTTTTTAAGATCAGTGACTCTCCCCTTGATCTCCTCATTGTTTAAGGTTTGGATGAAAGACTGAAATATGTTCTTACCAGCCTGAGGGAGGGAGAAAAGATTATACTTGTGTCTTGAAATTTCTTGAAAAGAAAAATTAAAAAAAAAAAAAAATTAAATACTTTCTCTTTCACTCTGATATAGTGTAAGCTTGGTCAGTACTTGTTAGTATGTTGAATCAAGCATGAGGAAGAGAAAGATTTCGAAATTGCTTCACCATTATGCTTTATCCATTGGGTAATAGCTCATTCTTAATGGAGCATCTCTTTGACCAGTGGACAAACTGTTTTGATCCATTGGTTTCATTGTTGTCTAAGCCACAGAAAACACTTGTTCATGTGTTATTCTGATGGTTCTCTTGTTGAAAGCCCTGGAAAACATCAGTTCATGAGTTATTACAGTGGCACATGTCTAAGACCAGTGAGCAAATTAATTGTTCAATGGTCCATTGTGTTTCAGCTACTAAAGCACCAAACTCATGAGGAGTATTGGTGGCTCCTGGCTGTTAATGCTTCCACAAAACTCAAGAAAACAGAGCAAAACTCTGTCCATTAGAACTCTTGAGCAAACTCTCTATTCTCTCTTCTCTAATTCTCTGATTCTCAGGTTACTTACTCACCATGATTCTCTCATTCTCTGGCTACTAATACTCTGGTTACATCATTCTCTAAATCTCTACTTTTCTCTGGTTACTTTTACTCTGGTTACTTAATTCTTGTTTCTCACAATCTTGTTTAGAATTTGCCTAAGGTTGTTAAACTGTTGAAGTTAAGATGCCTTAAAAGAATTATCTTGCTTCTGCCCTTAGGAAAATAAATTCTATTGTTGCCTGAATGCTTAGTCTTGATGATTAGGATTCAGAGAGTTTTGCTAGGATGGAATCATGAAGATATCTGTCATATGCTTATTTAAATTGTGTTTTAAAGATCAGACTTGGTGAAAACCAATGTTCTGGTCTCTTGTTGTCTACTGATGCTTGTCTTAGTGTTGGTTTGACAGATTGCCCATGTTGATCAGAGCCTGCACAAGATGCATATATTCCTGACCATGGAGAGATAGTTTGTGAGTAGACCAGGTGGCCTAAGCTCATATCAAGCTTGTCTCCTCCCCTATACTCGGAGTCAAGCTTGAGGGGGGCTGTAAATGAGCTTCCATGGCTTGTCTAGAAGCCATTGCAAGAAGAATTCAACAAGGACAGCAACAACTTGGAGTTAGAACAGTTACCTTCTGGTTGGGAAGCTATGGATCAGCTTCTACATGGAGTTAGAACAGTTACCTTCAGTTGGGAAGCTATGGATCAGCCCAAGGCATGGAGTTAGAACAGTTACCTTCTGGTTGGGAAGCTATGGATCAGCTTCTAAATGAAGTTAGAACAGTTACCTTCAGTTGGGAAGCTATGGATCAGCCCATAGCATGTGTGCTTGTACCTGGTTGATGAAGCTTGTGGTCTCAAGGAATTGGTTATCATCATTGGCTCTCATCTTCCAAGTTTGACCACATACTCTCATTCTCAGGTCAAGCTTGAGGAGGGGTGTTAATATGAGAAGCCAATGTCCATTCTTCAGAAACTTATGCAAGGGAAGTACCTAAATCTATACTTATGCTAATGATTGAATAGGTTTGCCCCTTGAGAATTGATGCATGTGTTTGTGCATTGTTTGAATCAGGTACCTATTGAGCTCATGAACAAGGCAGGCTTGGACTCATCCCATGATGAAGGCAAGAAGTCAAAAGAAAGGGGGAGACAAGGTCTGACCACAAAAAGAAGCTCAAAGGTGTGATGAGTGTGAAGCAAGGAAGGCATTGGTGCCTGATTGCCATTGAAGAAAGGCCATGATCCAGAGTCTAAGGAGTCCATGAAAATCATTTTAAGCTCTTTAGACTCATTGGCCAATCCCTAGGCTAAGGGTAGTTGCACTCTTTTTCCCTAAGTGATGGTTTTGTCCCATGAGGTTTTCCACACTTAGGTTTTTAATGAGGCAAGTGCTCTCAGTTCCAAGCTTGCCCAAGGATCTCCTATGGTCAAGCTTGAGGGGGAGTGTTGAAATAAATAAAGGAATGACCAGAAGAAGAAGCTGGTTGATGATCAAAGGAGAGTTCAAGAAGAAAAGCCAATTTGATTCAGTTTTGTGCAGTCTTGCTCCACAAGCTATCTTCTTGACCTAACTTAGCTTGCAAGGCAAGAAAGGAGTTGTGGAGGCTAATATGGACGTGGGGAAACACTTAGAAGTCAAGGAAACCCATTTGAATTTAAATCAGAGAGGCTGGTTTGAATTTGAAAAGAAGAAGTCACATGGATTGCTTTGGAGAAGCAGCTGGCCTGTCACTTTCACTCAAGCAGGCTGTGACAACCTCTCTCCTGTCCCTTTCTACTCTTCCTGCACATCCAGAACTTGGCTGTATCTCCTTTGGCATGTTCTCATTTCCTACAAAATTATTTGTTTATGTTTCCCTGATTTAATCTTTGTTTATTGTAAGTGATTGCCTATTTAAAAGCATCACCACTCTTGTAACAAATTATCCAGATCAATATACAAGTTTCTCTCATTAATTTCGTGGCTCTCTCTCCCTTGCTTGTGTCTAAATAATATTCACAATGTAAGGAGTTTAGAGTTATGGTTTAGAGGCTGCCTTAACTCTCTTTCTATTAAGGAAGCCTAGTACTTGTAAAACTCACTCTAAACTCTTCTTTATTTTCTCTTAAGCTCTAGATTACTGATTCTAATTCCCATTCTCCTTAAGTGAACAAACTGAAAGTGTTGTGTCACTTCTCAAGGAATAGATTCAAACTAGAGTATTTAATCTGTTCTTAGTTTAATTATAATTATTGTATCAATCTCACAGCCACTTAATTTCTCTAGATTCAGATGGTTGTGTAGATTATTTTGCTGAGAGGATTCAATCACAAGTTGATTGTCTCTTTCATTCTTAAAGAGTGAGTTCATGTTCTTAGCTATTCATAGCTTTTCCAACAAAGATATCCCACTTTCTATCCAGATGATTCCAGATTAGCCTGTTCGGACATATGGCAATATCTTCTTCATGATTCTTATCAAACCAGGATGAACCACGATCTAAGAAGCTTTATTTGGAACCACTAATCAGTGGAGAATAACCAGGAAGTTGAATAAATCTCATAGGTGTTGAGATGAAGCAATAAAACTAGACAAGTATGATGACAAAGAAGGAGAAGTAAAGCAACCGGAGTGATCAAGGAAGAGCAAGTGAGCTTGTCCGTACAGTTAGGTCAAGAGAAACCTAACTTACCCTAGAAGACAAGTCACTGGTCTACTTGAGAAGGAAGGCAGCTTCAAATGGATTTAAACATATGGGAATGTCGACAAGGGATCAAAGAGACGTTGGAGTTGAAGGAGGAAGAGTCACGGGTGAAGTTAAGGAGAAGAGAGCCGTTTATCACCTGTCACTATCTCACCATGCTGAACGAGCCCTGCGCAGTTCAGACCCTATTTGTTTATTCCTTTATGCTTCTCAACTTGTCTTTGTTTAATGTTTGTCTTAGTCTATTTATAGACTTGTATCTGAACCAAAGTAAATCAAGGAAATATATTCATCCTTCTCACTCTCTCTCTCGCAAACATGTTTCTCAAATTCTCTCCTTTGATTCTCAACTAAACTCATCAATCTCTCATCATATAATTCTCAATTCTCACATGGTATCAGAGCTTTCTAGCTCTTGAGACCTATTTCTCTTCCGCAATTTCTCTGTGTTCTTGCTATTTTAAGTAAAGTTCTTGGTGTTCTTGGAGTGTTCTTCATTTTCACCTCCAGAATTTGCCAAAAATAGCAAAGTTCATCTTTAAATTTCTTTTCACAAAACTCTCTTGATGGATTCTGCTGGAGAACACTCACGGATGGTGACCATTCCAGTTACTCTCAAGGGAGCTAACTATCTACATTGGGCGAGGCTAACTAAAACCGCTCTTGGAGGCAGAGGGCTCTGGGAGGTGGTTGAAGAAGGCAGGAGCAACAAGAAGAAGACTGTCCTAGGAGAGGATGGCAAAGAAGTGATGCAAGCTGAAGCTGATGACAAGAAGCGAGTTCAAGAGGATCTCCTGGTCTTGTCTATCATCCAACACAGCCTTGAGGCATCAATCTTGGAGTCTTACGCCTACTGTGAGACCTCAAAAGAACTATGGGATACACTTCAGAAGGTGTTTGGTAATGTATCCAACATTAACCGAGTGTTTGAAGTCAAGAGGGCTATCAACAACCTGTGTCAAGAGGATACTGAGTTTGATAAACACTTTGGGAAGTTCAGATCTCTATGGGCAGAGCTGGAGATGTTGAGACCAGCAACCCTTGACCCGGATGTACTGAATGAGAGAAGAGAGCAAGATAAGGTCTTTGCCTTGCTATTCTCTCTTAACCCCGGGTACAATGAATTGATCAAGCACATACTGAGGGGAGTTAGTCTCCCATCTCTGGATGAAGTGTGTGCTCAAATCCAAAAGGAGCAAGGCTCAGTTGGACTCTTTGGAGGGAAGAAAGACCTTGTGATAGCTAACCAAGCAGAAGGTGTTGCTAACAAAGGTCACTTCAAACCTGAAGACAAGAAGGTGTGGGTGTGTGACCACTGCAAGAAGAAGGGGCATGGGAAAGACAAGTGCTGGATACTCCATCCTCATTTGAAGCCACAGAAGTTCCGAACTGGTAACAATGAAGCAAGAGCTAACTACTCAGGCGACATAGGTGAACCCGGAGCAGTGAGTGGAGGGGAGAAGGCTCTAGCATCCAGCTCAACTATGAGGAACCCCCAAGATGAGACTATCAAGCGCTCAGACATTGAAGCTCTCATCAAACTCCTCAAAGATAACTCTGGTAACAAATTTGGTACCTCTTTTCATGCGCTTATCAGTGATATCTCCATGAATGCTTTAACTAGTTCTAAGTTGATAAAACCTCTAGTTATAGATTCAGGAGCTAGTCATCACATGATTAGTGACCTGACCTTAATTAAAAACATTGTTCCTGCTCTAGGACATGTTATGATTGCAAATGGGGATAAGATACCAATTAAAGGCATAGGTGATCTTAAATTGTTTAACAAGGAATCTAAGGCTCTTTACATGCCTAGCTTTGCCTCAAATTTGTTATCTGTAAAAAGAGTTACTAATGATCTTAAGTGCAGTGTTACATTCACGCCTAATGAAGTGTACTTTCAGGATATTGAGACTAGTAGGTTGCTTGGCAATGGTGTAACCAAGGGAGACTTGTACTTGCTGGAAGACACCAAGACCTCAACCGATTTATCTTATGCTTTAAATTCTGTTTCAGCTTTACCTAAAGATGTATTGTGGCATGCTAGATTAGGACATCCTCATTCTCGTGCTTTGAACATCATGTTGCCTAGTATCTCTTTTAAAAGTGACTGTGAAGCTTGTATCTTAGGG
>NW_026619963.1:0-6325 GCF_000801105.2 Raphanus sativus | reverse complement strand
AGTTTGTAATCTCTAAATACATTTTGTGACCATACAAGTAATCAGTGTTAAGATGGAAGGCAAAACTGTGATTTTAAGTGTGCTAATAATGATTTTTGTCATGGCCCATAATCAAGTCGAAGCGAGGGTTTGTTGCCCGAGCAAGGAAGCCAGATTAGCATTTTATGTATGTAATCGTACTAAAGCGACGACGACTTGTGCACAACTTAATGGATGCAAAATCGTTCCTGAGACGATATGTCCTTCAGGATATCCATATGGCCATTTCGGAAACTCTGGTAATTTAATTTGTTTTTTCGTGGTGATTTTATTAAGTTATATCTTTTACAAGTTGGATAAAGATTTTGATGTAACTTGCATGGATTATTTATTTTTGACTCAAGGTAATACTGTCAATGGATACTGCAAGCTGGGTTGTGCATCCTCTGTGTGCAGTGACTTAGCCACTCTCCAGGACTTGGGTAATGCAAAAGCTCATTATTATTATTATTAAAAGTATAAGATTTGTTGGAATTAGAGAATAATATATTGTTTCAATATATTGTTTCGGTGAATTAGCTGCAAGTGAAATTGTGAATGGGGCGGTTGCACAATGCACCAACGCATGTTCTGATTTCTGTACCAAGGGCTCAGCTAATGCAGTTGACACTGCCTAAGAAGCATATCCACGATCTATGTATTGTATGTGTTGTTGTTCTCCTTGTTTTCAATAATTGTCGTGTATGTGACAAAATGCTAGACTCTTGTTCTATTTCCTGGTTTTCTATGTGACGTAGAAGGTCATCGATCCCTAAATTGTTAATCCCTTCTACTTGTTATATATCTAAATAAAGAATAATGTTTCCTTCTCTCGACTATCATCAAAACACTCTTTGATTAAAAACGATATATATGAAAAATGTTTATACATAACCACAGAAACCTTAAGTAACACCGACGTTTAAAGATATTATTACCACATCAAGGCAAAAAAAAGGACAGATAAACTATTGCTTACTCAGATAAGAGTGTACTCTCATAGTGGAATATAAAATTCATTGGTGTAAATGGAATAATACGAAGTTGGGAGATTTAACCTTTTAGAGAGGATTGTAAAGAAAATAACTCCAAACACAAAAATAAAAAAAAAGACATGCGAAAAAATGTTTGATCAATCATATAAATAACCACACAAACCTTAAGTAACAACAATGTTTGCAACACCTAATCATATTATTACCAGAAACAGAATCTTCTAACCAAGGCAAAAAAAAAGGAGGGAAAACCTATTTGCTTACTCAGATAGAGTAGCTTTGAGATCACCACTGCTACTTAGCTCCATAATGATATCACATCCTCCAACCAACTCACCTTTATAGTAAAGCTGAGGAAACGTGGGCCAGTTCGAGAAACTCTTGATCCCTTGCCTCACCTCTTCGTCACTCAATATATCAAACGACCCGAAACTCACATCTTCTTCTCTCAGTGCCTTCACAACTTTGGAGCTAAACCCGCACTTCGGTTCATCTGGTGAGCCTTTCATGAAAAGCATAACCTTCTCAGAGTTAATCAGTGACTTTAACCTCTCTTCAAGACTTTGTTTTCCAACGATCCCTTTCTCAGACAAGACTTGTTTCAGCTCGCCGCTCTTCTGCATCTCCAAGACAATGTCTGATCCACCTAGAAGCTCGCCTTTGACGTAAAGCTGAGGGTAGCTAGACCAGTTTGAGTACACTTTAAGCCCTTGACGAACTTCATCATCCAAGAGTATATCAAAACTTCCAAACTCGATCTTCTCTTGTTTGAGAATCTCAACCACTTTCCCACTGAAACCACACTTAGGCTCTTCTGGCTTTCCTTTCATGAACAGCATCACTGGACTTGAGTTGACAAGCCCTTCGAGACGAGCTCGGAGTGTCTCGCTTAACCCTCCTGTGCTGCCTGAACTCACCCCTCCTCCTTTCCCAGCTTCTTCTATCAAAGCTTCTTTGAGCTCACCGCTCTCGTGCATCGCTATCACAATATCAGCTCCACCGAGTAGCTCTCCGTTACAGTAGAGCTGAGGGTACGTTGGCCAGTTAGAGAACTTCTTCAGACCTTCACGGACTTCATTGTCCGAAAGTATATCGAAACTCCCGAACTCAACCTTCTCATCTCTCAAAATGTTAACTACGTTCTTGCTAAAACCGCACCTAGGCTCCTCAGGAGTACCTTTCATGAACAACATGACAGGGTGCGATTTGGTGAGTTTCTCCAAACGGGTATTGAGAGCTTCCGTGGTGGTGGAGGATAAAGGCTGAGCTCGGTCTTTTGAAGTAGCTTTCGCGTTCTCCTTGACGGTTTCGAGAATCGTTGGCCCAGCAGCCAACCCTAGGCTTGCAGGAGCAGCAGGCTCATTAGAAGTGCTAGAACCAGCAACTTTGCCAACTTTGTTGGCTAAACTTGATGGATCTGCTCCCTCAAGTGTATCCACAACTTTGCCATCCTTCAATAAGAAATCAAATTTATAGTCAGAAAAAAGTTACACCTTTCATTACACAAGATTCATTTTTTTGAACAAACTACAGAGAAACTGCAACCATAACAAAGCAAAAGGAAGAATCAATAAAGCTTGATTAGGGTTACATCTTCTTGTTCTGCCAACCAATCTAACAGAGACGCAAACAAATCAAAACAGAAACCCTAAATCATAATCCTTCACTGCTAAAGTGATAAACTTTATCTGAAACATAGCATTAACTTACACAATCGACAGAGAAACTGCAACCAGACAAAGCACAAGCAAGAATCAATAAGCTTGATTTCATCTGATTCTTCTCCTATATCCTCAGAACCTAGATTTTCAAGGGACCCACCTTCTTGTTCTACTAACCATTTTAACACAGACACAAACCCTAAACAAAAACCCTAAAGCTTGATCCTTTCCTGCTAAAGGATTAAACTTTACCTGAAAATATAGCAAAAAAATTACCAACCAATCAAACAGAGACACAAACTAATCAAAACATAAACCCTAAAGCTAAAGGGCTAAACTTTAGCCCTAAAACAGAGCATAAACGGATTCAATTATTGAACAATTCAGACAGAGAAACTGCAACCAGACAAAGCATAAGCAAGAATCAATAAGCTTGATTTCATCTGATTCTTCTCCTATATCCTCAGAACCTAGATTTTCAGGGGACCCACCTTCTTGTTCTACCAACCAATCTAACAGAGACATAAACCCTAAACAAAGACCCTAAAGCTAAAGGGTTAAACTTTAGCTGAAATATAGCAAAACCAATCAAACAGAGACACAAACTAATAAAAACAAAAGCCCTAAATCTAAAGGGCTAAACTTTAGCTGGAACGTACCTTGAAGAAGACGAAATAGGGAACAGCAGAAACAGAGTAAGCTTCAGATATCTCAGGATGTTCCTCAGCTTCTACCTGAGGAAGAGAAGCAATAAGCGTCAAACAAAACTATTTATTTAGGTTAGAGACGTTAATTAGATACGAACCCTAAAGAAGTGAGCGCGAGGGAAGTCGGTAGCGAGGTGAGAGAAGACTTGATCCATCTGCTTGGAGGCATCGCACCACGAAGCCCAGAAGTGGAGCACGACCGGTGCGCCGCTCTGGCGCATGTTATCAAGCTCCGACTTTGATGCTACATCCTTCACCGCACCGCCCATATTTCGAAGATCTACGATTTGCTTTAGATTACACCCTCTCGATGCTTCTGATTCTGACGATGGAGAGCGAAAGGTGAGAGCTTTAGGTAAATAAAGTTATAGGAGTTGATGAAAAATTAGGGGTTTTTTATTTATGCTAAATTGCTAGATTGATCCTCTAAGTTTCCTGAACCATAAGAACTAGGATCTAATTAGAAAAAATATCAAAATAACCCTCCCTCTCGAATTGGATTCTGACATGACACTGGACATTTTTATGCAATATTCCCCCGAGTGTCTTGTTTCTGTCGAAGGATCTTATTCTTTGACAAATTCATAAAAATTGTTTTGTATTACTTGACTAATTTAAATTTAAGGTGATTTTAAAGATTGTTTTGTTGATAAAGATTTTAAAGCTACAAAAGTTGCAAGTAGTTAAGGAATTCGAATTCAAGGATATTGTGTATTATTTGTTAGACCACCGCAATACGGGATTTAAGCAAATTCTTAACACTAGTCTTTAGTGTTATTTGATTATAATAGCATTGTAATACAAGAGCTTGTTAAGAAAGAATCTTTAACTAAGGCATTTTAAGGAACAAGTTCTTAGTGTTTCACTTACCCTTATCATCTCCTCTCCACCTCACGATCATCATCATCACCAACTTCCATCGCCAACCTCCGTGTTCTTCTGCCTTCCTCCGATTTCTCTTCTCCGCTTCAAATCTAATAGGAGAACGCTAAAACGGAAAGAAAAAGAATCTTGTAGACGAAAAGGAATTCAAAATTAGCTCCAGTCATCGTCTACGCTGCGAGTAGAGATTCTTAACTTCTATGATTACGAGCTCGAGCTCCTTGGAAAGTACCGAAAATCGCCTTTGTAAGTTTTTGAGTTTCGCAATGAGAGTGAATAGTTTTTTTTAATCGTCGTCTTCCCTCCTTTCTGCAAATTTTCCGATTGAACGTATTATGTTGGTTGAGATCTACGTCTTCGTTGTTGATTAATTTCAGGAATGGTTTTTTATGCTTTGAAACTCACCAGCTTCTATCTAATTTCTGATTCTCGATAATTTCTGCTACACGTATTCCTCTGGGAGGACGTGAATAGTTGCCGTGATTTGTCGTTCGTTGATTGAACTTTGTTCCGTTGGTTGTTCCTAGGTTTTCGTTTGATCAGGAAGAAAAACAAAGAGATGAGTGTGTGCTTTGCTGAAGATGGCGGTATTGAGCGTTACCTCGCTAGGTACCGAGGTCATACGAAGAAAATCAGACTTCTATTCATCGCTCAGCGTGTGGTAGAACGGAGAAAGATTAGACTCTTGAAGATGGCTTACAATTAGGAAAGTGAAGACGTACGGTTTTTAGCATCTGTTATCCACGCTATGAATAAGAATGAGCCTGATGATGCTGAATGCTACAAGTTAGTAGCTGTTTCTAGAGTTAACAAGGAGAAGACATGTTCCTTAGAGCGTGAGATTCTTTTACAAAAGGTACTTGAGTTTCAACCTCATTTCGTTGTTGTTTATGAGTGATTTAAATGCTTATGCAGAGTAAAAGTAAAGCATCCGCACTGGTCCAATTTTTTCAATGTTGCAATTAGGTGTTTAGATATTTGTGTTATCTTCGTATGCTATATGCATATGCATATGCATATGCATATAAATAAGGAATCTCTCGTTGCGGCCTACAACAAACTCGCAGAGCACTACTTTGCAACTAGTTACCTGAAATATGCTCTTGAGTGCTATGAACTGATCACCCAATTCGGAACCTCAAGAGAGAATATGTTTCAAGCATGTATGAATTGTGCTCTTGTGAGCATGGGGATACAAGAGATGAATGAAGACATCTCACACAGCATTGACCTTCTGCTTCTTCCATCTATAAGCAGCTTCAAAATGTTGAGGTTCAAAGTCCGCAAATCTTCAGGGAACAAGTAATCAATGTATTCAACATACTCTAATAATTTCAAATTCCTAAAGATCCTATATTGGGTAACATTATTGGATATACATTTTAGAGTAAAGTCTTTAATTATTCAAAAAACAAAAAAAAAATATTATATTACTAAGGACTCCAATGGTGGGTAACACCATTGGAGTTACTCTTATGTTTGAGCTCTTTGTTATTTTATGTGTATGCACTACTAGATTATGAAATCATCTTTTGTTTTTGGTTATATATAACATTTGATTGATTTGCAAGTAGTTTTTAACAGACAGAATATTCATGCTTCTAAACATTATAACTTCGGTTATTTCCTTAAATATTTTAAATTGTTTGTTGCGAACAAAATGGTAAGTGGAGACAAAATCAAATTATGCACTAATTTACCACTAGAAACCATTGCTCTTTATGAAATGAAGTTTGTTTTATGTATGAATTTTTTTATTGACTTATTATGAGGTTATTAGGTGTTGTGCCCGCTCAAGCGGGCCTAATCATGATAAGTTATTGTTTATGATCTTTAAGATTTTTTTACAGAATATCAAATTATTTCTATATAAAATTTATTTACCAAACTGTAAATTCATTATTGCGTTAATTTTTTGAAAGCTTTCATATATATAGTAGAAATATTTAACTGTATATTGAAACTAAATTTATTGTGATTGAAAGATATTATTTAAGATGATAATATATATAGCTTTATTTGTTGATCGAGTAGTTAATATTACCATGAAGTAAACATGCAA
>NW_026619962.1:0-6326 GCF_000801105.2 Raphanus sativus | reverse complement strand
CAATAGTTAAAAAGTATCATTTCGTTATTTGCATTCTAGTTATAGTTAAAAACCATCAAATCATTGGCTGCACTTAGATTAGGCAATATTTGCATTCTCACTGCTTTGAGTCCCTCAGAACTGGTTCGACAACTTCCCTATACTACATCATTTGTCTTAGGAGCCTGAAAACTCCTAACATCAAATTGGCGCCGTTGTCAAATTCTGAGTTTGATTTGAACATTGAGATTTAGTCATTTGCTTGAGACTAAGTCATTTTTATTTTTGTAAGTTACTGATTCTCTTCTTCACTCTTTCTGATTTTCAGGTGTATGAACTTGAGGAGCAAGGATACATCAAACCTTGTTCCAAGAGCCGCAGACATCAGAGCTTTAGAGAGAGAGTGTGCTAGAAAGAGAAGACAAGAAGAGCAACAGGCTCAACTGCAGACACTGGAAGCTGCAATGGAAGAACAACAAAATCCTCAGAACCCCAATGGAGTCAACAATGTTCCACCACAAGGGCCTCAAAAGCGACAAGCTCGCCCCATTGGCACTTATGACTGCCCCAACATCCACGGTCCTAGACTGGGAATCCGAGCATCGGCTGTGGCTGCAAACAACTTTGAGATCAAGTCAGGGCTGCTCAACTGTATAGAGAACAACAAGTATCATGGTCTGGCTGTGGAGGACCCATTTGATCACTTGGATAAGTTTGACAGCAACTGTGGTATGTCAAAGACTAATGGTGTGTCAGAGGATGCCTTAAAGCTCAAGCTATTCCCCTTCTCTTTGGGGGATAAGGCACGTCAGTGGGAGAAGTCTCTACCAAGTGACTCCATCACTACTTGGGAAGACTGCAAAAAGGCATTCTTGGAGAAGTTCTTCTCTACCTCAAGAACTGCTAAGTTGAGGAACGAGATCTCCAGCTTCCAACAGAAGAACTTGGAAAGATTCAGTGAAGCTTGGGAGAGATTCAATGGTTACCAAGCTCAGTGCCCACACCATGGTTTTTCCAAGGAGAGCTTGCTGAGCACATTCTACAGTGGTGCTCTTCTTAAGTACAGAGCCAGACTAGATACAACTAGCAATGGGTTCTTTTTGGGAGAACTAAGGAAGAAGCAGAGGCTCTGGTTGACAACATGGTTAAGAGTGATGCAGTCTACAGTGGAGACCATGACAGAAGCAGTAGAGGTGATGACAAGCACACAAGGAATGAGATAAAGGCTCTTCAGGAGAAGATTGACACACACATTGCTGATAAGGCCACACAAGCGCAGGTGAACTTTGTTGGTAACCCACAACAGGAGATACCTCCTACTGTCAATGAGGTTGAGGGTTTGGAAGGGCAAGAAGAATTGTGTTTCATCAACAGTAATGGTAGCTGGTACAAGAAGGAACCCAACTTTCAGTACAACAACTACCAACAGAAGCCCTATTCAAACAACCAGCAGAGTGGTTATCAGCCTAGAAACAACCAGCAGAGCAACTATCAGCCTCAGCAAAACCCCTCTCCTAGCTCCTCTGCCCCTCAAGAGAGCAGCACTGATGCCTTACTGAAACAGATCTTGGAGTCTCAGACTAGAAGTGAGAAGCATGTGGGCTATGAGCTGAAGAACCTTCACTCCAAGATTGATGGGAGCTACAATGAGCTCAACAACAAATTCTCCCACCTTGCTTCTTCTGTCAAGAATTTGGAGAATCAGTTTGCTTCCATGAGCACCCACCAGAATCGCCAGCCAGGATCTCTACCTGGAAAATCTGATCAAAACCCCAAGGAAGCAAAAGCTGTCACACTCAGGAGTGGTAAGCAGTTACCTCCTAGAACCCTCACCAAGGATGCTGAGAAACAAGGTGAGGAGGTAGCCATCAATCTAGATGATGAAGTGGTCATTGTTGATGAGAAGACATATGATGAGATCTTGGGGAAGATTGAAAAAGATAAGGGTAAAGGTAAGGTTGGAGAAGAGAAGAAGACAACGAAAGATGGTGAATCTGCTGCTCCAGCAGGTGAGAGCTCTTCTGTCCCTCCTCCCTATGAAGCCAATCTTCCATTCCCTGGTAGATTCAAGAAGCAGCTGCTACAGAAGTACAAGGCTTTGTTTGAGAAGCAGATGAGTGAAGCTCAGGTTACAATGCCCATTATTGATGCTTTCAGGCTGATTCCTCAATACAGTAAGTTCCTGAAAGATGCTGTAGCTGCTAAGAAGAAGGAGATGGAGGGCATGATGGTTCTGAGTCATGAGTGCAATGCCATCATTCAGAGGCTTGATGCTCTAGAGAAGCTAGAGGATCCAGGATGCTTCACACTACCTTGTGCTCTTGGACCTATGGTATTTGAGAAATGTCTCTGGGATTTGGGAGCTAGTGTCAGCTTGATGCCTTTGTCTGTGGCAAAGAAGCTTGGCTTCACTCAATACAAGAAGTGTAGACTCTCTTTGGTGTTGGCTGATCGTTCAGTGAAGTACCCTGTGGGCATCCTAGATAACCTCCCTGTGAAGATTGGAGGGTATGAGATACCTACAGATTTTGTGGTGCTTGAAATGGGTGAGGAGGCTGAAGACCCATTGATTCTTGGAAGGCCATTCTTAGCTACAACAGGAGCTATTGTGAATGTGAAAGAAGGCAAGATTGACCTCCATTTGGGTAAGGAGAACATCCTCCACTTTGACATCAAGGAGAAAATGAGGAACCCCACTGTGTTTGGACAAGCCTTCATCATTGAAAAAATGGGCCCTCCTGCTGATGATCACCTTGGTGAGCTACCACCTGAGGAAGATGGGGTGTTAACTCCACTTTCTGCACCTACTCCAGCCTGATCCAAAGGAGGCAAAGTCAAGCTAAAGACTTAAAACAAGCTCACTTGGGAGGAAGTCCCATGAGTATCCTTGTACATATTGCATTAGTATTTGCATTATCATCTTACTGCATGAAAAATGGGAAAGTGAAGTTGTGTGCAGGTATTTGAGCAGAGGGTCGGACGTCAGAGCGAGGCCTCGCAGCGACACCAGGAAGTCGCTCCAGCTGGGAGCGACATCTCCGCAGTGACGTCACGAGGTCGCTCCAGCTGGGAGCGACCTGCCGCAGCGACCCCCATACCTCGCTCCACGAAAGGTAACACACAATCCCAGTTTTCCTTTGCATTTTACATTTCCATTGGGTACCTCACTCACACAGAGACTGTGTGATTTAAGTGTGGGGGAGGTACCAAGCATTTGATCATGTTTGCTTTGATGATTTTGAGTCTCATGCATTATACATTCTTATTTGCATAGAAAAACCAAAAAAAAAAAATTAAAAATTTTGAAAAACACAAAAAGAATCATTTAGTTGCATCATTTGCATCTTTAGGATTGAGTTTAGAAGCATATTGGTTGCATTCATGCATTAGGGGGATATCAATCTTGTAAACAGCTCATGCTAAGTACTGAATTTGATGACCTTTGTAATCATGGCAACTAGCTTGAGCACCCTTTAGAAAGATTGTAGACTTCGAGCCTTGAAATCTCCTCTTGAAACTCATTTGATTGTTTGAAACTCTCTCTTAGAAGCAAGTTCCTGTTTTAACTAAGCTTAATATCTCTTGCATATGGTCTTTTGTGTACTAAGTCATGGATATACACACTTGAGTTGTCCTATCCTTTTTACCAATCTTTTTGACAAACTCAAGCGGTAATCCACTCCCAAAAAACCCATACCTCCTTTTTAAACCATCATTATTTGTTGAGTGAGGCCTCTTTGGAAAGCTTTACATGTGCATAATGTTGAGAGTATTGGGAACAACATTGCTTAGTCTCCATTCTTGCTAGATTAGTCACTCTATTGTCTAGCTATAGGAAGGGGGTGAGTGTTGTGATTGTGATTTGGGAATATGAAAGGTTTGACTCTTTTTGCTTAAATGATTAGTCTTTATGGGATAAGTGGAGAAGTATCTAGCTCTTATTGTGAAAAGTCTTGGCCCCCAAATATAAAAGAAAAAAATAATAAATATAAAAAAAAAAAATCGAAAAAAGAGAATAAAAAGGGGGCTAGCAAAGTTGTTAGGAGCTGGGATTTGTTTAAAAATTGTGAAAATCCCTTATTGATTCAAAAAAGAAAGAGTCTGAAGTGAAAAATGTTCTTGGAATCTTTTGTTGAGAGATGTGAGTTGGGTTTGACATTGAGGAATAATTGAATATCTTGTATGTTTGGGAAAGGGTAGAACAATGGAGATTGAGCATTGTATGCATGAGTTGATCCCTTTCTTAGATATATTATGTGTAATGTCAAAGCTACTGTGTTTTGAGAGTAAACCACCTTAAAAGATCATTTTGAACCTCTGATTTCACTTGCATTAAAGCCTTTGTTTTACCAAACCAAATGACTTGGACCAATTGACCATTTGTGAGATGTCTATTGAGTTTGCTTCCTGAATGTTAGAGAGATGTGGACTTGTAGGAATGCATGATAAGTGTAGAGATCAAAGGAGGTGTGATAGGCCTAGAGAAGTTAGAGATGGATAAAATCTTTGCTCTTGCTATTTGGTATGATTATGCAAGGTTGTTAGGTTGAGAACTAAGAAGAGCACCTGTTGATTATGAGTCCCCTCCTTCAAACCTCTTCTCCTGTGTCCTTGAAAGTTTACTTGCGGACAAGTAAATGACTAGTGTGGGGGAGTTGAAATCTTGCATATTTGCATTGTTTTACCCATTCATTCATGTGCATCTTTATCATTTAGACTAGGACTTAGCATGTTTAGGTTGAATTTTGCATACATGAGTCCTTATTAGGTGTTGGAGTGTGCCATGGAGTGATTTGAGATGTTTGGGAGCATTGTGATCCAAAAAGAGGTGAAAGATGAGCATGGATGGAGCCCTTAGAGGAATCTTATGTTGCTAGGATTTTGTGGAGACATAGAAAATTGAGTTAGCTTTCTAATGGAAGTGGTTTCAAGTCATTTGGAGATGTAATGAAGGAGTTATGACCAATTTACTAGAGACATATCCATCCGGAGCGACCTGAGCGGAGCGACCCCACCTGGCCGCTGTGACCTCATTGGCCTGGAGCGACCTCACCACGGCGACCCCTCCTGGTCGCTGTGACACCACCTCCCTCGCAGCGACCAAGCACAGCGACCCTTCCTGGTCGCTCGCCACCTAAGCCACGCCTGGAGAGACCCTGCCTTGTCACTCCGTGCTGCGAGAGTGCCCAATTTTTATGTTTAATCAGGGTCCTTTTGGTCATTTCTTATGCATGTTTTACACTTTCTAAACATATGTTTAAGTACCTTTTGTAAGCTATTGGAGGCTAGATCATCTTTTATCTTTGAAAACACAAAAACCTCTTGAGAAGTTCATATCTTTTGATCATTTCATTGTTATGTTCCTGTGTTCTTGTTGATTTCTTATCTATTATCTCTCTACATGATTAATCTGAAATCCAATATGGGTTTAAGAGGAATCATGAGGATTAGTGAGTAATCACCTTTTGGATTCATGGGTTAGGGCAATTAAGGGTGATTAGGCTAGTTCTAGGATGTTTTAGGTTTAGATCATACTTGTTCCTTGCTAGTAGAGTGATCTTAATGCATCTTTTGAGTAGGCCACTCAAAGGTTGATCTTTAGGCATTTCTCACCCGGCAGGTGTTTGATGAAATGCCTGAGACAACTCTCCTACGCTTTTAGTGTACTTTGCCAAAGACATTTGTTGTTAAAGATGCTAAGATAGCTAATAGACCTGTTAGTAATGATTGCTTGCATGTTATTCAACCAAAGACATTTGATGTTTAAGATATGTTAGCAAATGAGCATTCATCTAGACATAGAGCTTGCTTAGAATTGTGTCTAGGCTTAAGGTTGATAGTTTGATTGATCATTTGCCATCCTTAGTTCGAAACCTGATCACCCAAGGTCTAAATCCCTATACCCATGGGTTCTCCTTTCCAATAGTTAAAAAGTATCATTTCGTTATTTGCATTCTAGTTATAGTTAAAAACCATCAAATCATTGGCTGCACTTAGATTAGGCAATACTTGCACTCTCACTGCTTTGAGTCCCTCATAACTGGTTCGACAACTTCCCTATACTACATCATTTGTCTTAGGAGCCTGAAAACTCCTAACATCATGTTCCTTCTGGTTTGATAAGAATCATGAAGATATTACCATATATCCGAACATGCTAATCTGGAATCACCTGAATAGAAAGTGGGATATCTTCTTCCTCATAATTCCTATGAGATTTATTCAACTTCCTGGTGACTCTAAACTGATTAATGATTAAAAATGAAGCTTCTTACATCTATGTTCCTTCTGGTTTGATAAGAATCATGAAGATATTGCCGTATGTCCGAATAGGCCAATATGGAATC